>NW_026916000.1:0-39364 GCF_034315485.1 Pezoporus occidentalis
CTCTGCTGCGCAGAAACACAGTCAGCGCAGAATGAACAGTGGCATCTGCTCCCACAGCAGAAGAACCAGCAGGGAAAGCTAATGCTGGGCCTCTTCAGCACACAGGCTGCTTTGCAACTGTGTCACCATCATTGCAGTCTCTCCTCGGTTTCATACCTAAAAGTCCATTTGAATCCAAATTCTCAGCTGGGCGCTTTCAGCTGCCCAGCAGCCCAGTGAGTACAGCACGAACGTTTGGCCTCTGCTCCCACAGCAGAAGAGCCAGGACGGAAAGCTGGTGTTGGACCTGTTCAGCACACAGTCACTTTTACATCGGTGCATCTATCGTTGCTTTCACTGCTCCCTTTCATACAGGAAAAGCATTTGAATGGAATCAGTCCAGAGCCTGCTCTCTGCTGCGCAGCAACACAGTCAGCACAGAACGAACAGTGGCATCTGCTCCCACAGCAGAAGAACCAGCAGGGAAAGCTAGTGCTGGGCCTCTTCAGCACACAGGCTGCGCAACGGTGTCACCATCATTGCAGTCTCTCCTCGGTTTCATACCTAAAAGTCCATTTGAATCCAAATTCTCAGCTGGTCGCTCTCAGCTGCTCAGCAGCCCAGTGAGTGCAGCACGAACGTTTGGCCTCTGCTCCCACAGCAGAAGAGCCAGGAGGGAAAGCTGGTGTTGGACCTGTTCAGCACGCAGTCACTTTTACATCGGTGCATCCATCGTTGCTTTCACTGCTCCCTTTCATACAGGAAAAGCATTTGAATGGAATTAGTCCAGAGCCTGCTCTCTGCTGCGCAGCAACACAGTCAGCAGAGAACGAACAGTGGCATCTGCTCCCACAGCAGAAGAACCAGCAGGGAAAGCTAGTGCTGGGCCTCTTCAGCACACAGGCTGCTTTGCAACGGTGTCACCATCATTGCAGTCTCTCCTCGGTTTCATACCTAAAACTCCATTTGAATCCAAATTCTCAGCTGGTCACTTTCAGCTGCCCAGCAGCACAGTGAGGAACGCTTGGCCTCTGCTCCCACAGCAGAAGAGCCAGGAGGGAAAGCTGGTGCTGGACCTGTTCAGCACACAATCACCTTTACATTGGTGCATCCATCGTTGCTTTCACTGCTCCCTTTCATACAGGAAAAACATTTGAATGGAATCAGTTCAGAGCCTCCTCTCTGCTGCGCAGCAACACAGTCAGCGCAGAATGAACCGTGGCATCTGCTCCCACAGCAGAAGAACCAGCAGGGAAAGCTAATGCTGGGCCTCTTCAGCACACAGGCTGCTTTGCAACGGTGTCACCATCATTGCAGTCTCTCCTCGGTTTCATACCTAAAACTCCATTTGAATCCAAATTCTCAGCTGGTCTCTCTCAGCTGCAGGCATCACAGTGAGTACAGCACGAACGTTTGGCCTCTGCTCCCACAGCACAAGAGCCAGGAGGGAAAGCTGGTGCTGGACCTGTTCAGCACACAATCACCTTTACATTGGTGCATCCATCGGTGCTTTCACTGCTCACTTTCATACAGGAAAAGCATTTGAATGGAATCAGTACAGAGCCTGCTCTCTGCTGCGCAGCAACACAGTCAGCACAGAACGAACAGTGGCATCTGCTCCCACAGCAGAAGAACCAGCAGGGAAAGCTAATGCTGGGCCTCTTCAGCACACAGGCTGCTTTGCAACGGTGTCACCATCATTGCAGTCTCTCCTCGGTTTCATACCTAAAAGTCCATTTGAATCCAAATTCTCAGCTGGTCGCTCTCAGCTGCAGGCAGCACAGTGAGTACAGCACGAACGTTTGGCCTCTGCTCCCACAGCAGAAGAGCCAGGAGGGAAAGCTGGTGCTGGACCTGTTCAGCACACAATCACCTTTACATCGGTGCATCCATCGGTGCTTTCACTGCTCCCTTTCATACAGGAAAATCATTTGAATGGAATCAGTTCAGAGCCTGCTCTCTGCTGCGCAGCAAACACAGTCAGCAGAATGAATGAACAGTGGCATCTGCTCCCACAGCAGAAGAACCAGCAGGGAAAGCTAATGCTGGGCCTCTTCAGCACACAGGCTGCTTTGCAACGGTGTCACCATCATTGCAGTCTCTCCTCGGTTTCATACCTAAAAGTCCATTTGAATCCAAATTCTCAGCTGGTCTCTCTCAGCTGCAGGCATCACAGTGAGTACAGCAAGAATATTTGGCCTCTGCTCCCACAGCAGAAGAGCCAGGAGGGAAAGCTGGTGCTGGACCTGTTCAGCACACAATCACCTTTACATTGGTGCATCCATCGTTGCTTTCACTGCTCCCTTTCATACAGGAAAAGCATTTGAATGGAATCAGTTCAGAGCCTGCTCTCTGCTGCGCAGCAACACAGTCAGCACAGAATGAACAGTGGCATCTGCTCCCACAGCAGAAGAACCAGCAGGGAAAGCTAGTGCTGGGCCTCTTCAGCACACAGGCTGCTTTGCAACGGTGTCACCATCATTGCAGTCTCTCCTCGGTTTCATACCTAAAAGTCCATTTGAATCCAAATTCTCAGCTCCAAATTCTCAGCTGGTCGCTCTCAGCTGCCCAGCAGCCCAGTGAGTACAGCACGAACGTTTGGCCTCTGCTCCCACAGCAGAAGAGCCAGGAGGGAAAGCTGGTGTTGGACCTGTTCAGCACACAGTCACTTTTACATCGGTGCATCTATCGTTGCTTTCACTGCTCCCTTTCATACAGGAAAAGCATTTGAATGGAATCAGTCCAGAGCCTGCTCTCTGCTGCGCAGCAACACAGTCAGCACAGAATGAACAGTGGCATCTGCTCCCACAGCAGAAGAACCAGCAGGGAAAGCTAGTGCTGGGCCTCTTCAGCACACAGGCTGCTTTGCAACGGTGTCACCATCATTGCAGTCTCTCCTCGGTTTCATACCTAAAAGTCCATTTGAATCCAAATTCTCAGCTGGTCGCTTTCAGCTGCCCAGCAGCACAGTGAGTACAGCACGAACGTTTGGCCTCTGCTCCCACAGCAGAAGAGCCAGGAGGGAAAGCTGGTGCTGGACCTGTTCAGCACACAATCACCTTTACATTGGTGCATCCATCGTTGCTTTCACTGCTCACCTTCATACAGGAAAAGCATTTGAATGGAATCAGTTCAGAGCCTGCTCTCTGCTGCGCAGCAACACAGTCAGCGCAGAATGAACCGTGGCATCTGCTCCCACAGCAGAAGAACCAGCAGGGAAAGCTAATGCTGGGCCTCTTCAGCACACAGGCTGCTTTGCAACGGTGTCACCATCATTGCAGTCTCTCCTCGGTTTCATACCTAAAAGTCCATTTGAATCCAAATTCTCAGCTGGTCTCTCTCAGCTGCAGGCATCACAGGGAGTACAGCAAGAATATTTGGCATCTGCTCCCACAGCAGAAGAGCCAGGAGGGAAAGCTGGTGCTGGACCTGTTCAGCACACAATCACCTTTACATTGGTGCATCCATCGGTGCTTTCACTGCTCACTTTCATACAGGAAAAGCATTTGAATGGAATCAGTGCAGAGCCTGCTCTCTGCTGCGCAGCAACACAGTCAGCGCAGAATGAACAGTGGCATCTGCTCCCACAGCAGAAGAACCAGCAGGGAAAGCTGGTGCTGGGCCTCTTCAGCACACAGGCTGCTTTGCAACGGTGTCACCATCATTGCAGTCTCTCCTCGGTTTCATACCTAAAAGTCCATTTGAATCCAAATTCTCAGCTGGTCTCTCTCAGCTGCAGGCAGCACAGTGAGTACAGCACGAACGTTTGGCCTCTGCTCCCACAGCAGAAGAGCCAGGAGGGAAAGCTGGTGCTGGACCTGTTCAGCACACAATCACCTTTACATTGGTGCATCCATCGGTGCTTTCACTGCTCACTTTCATACAGGAAAAGCATTTGAATGGAATCAGTCCAGAGCCTGCTCTCTGCTGCGCAGAAACACCGTCAGCGCAGAATGAACAGTGGCATCTGCTCCCACAGCAGAAGAACCAGCAGGGAAAGCTAATGCTGGGCCTCTTCAGCACACAGGCTGCTTTGCAACGGTGTCACCATCATTGCAGTCTCTCCTCGGTTTCATACCTAAAAGTCCATTTGAATCCAAATTCTCAGCTGGTCGCTTTCAGCTGCCCAGCAGCACAGTGAGTACAGCACGAACGTCTGGCTTCTGCTCCCACAGCAGAAGAGCCAGGATTGAAAGCTTGTGCTGGACCTGTTCAGCACACAATCACCTTTACATTGGTGCATCCATCGGTGCTTTCACTGCTCCCTTTCATACAGGAAAAGCATTTGAATGGAATCAGTTCAGAGCCTGCTCTCTGCTGGCAGCAACACAGTCAGCACAGAAAGAACAGTGGCATCTGCTCCCACAGCAGAACAACCAGCAGGGAAAGCTGGTGCTGGGCCTCTTCAGCACACAGGCTGCTTTGCAACGGTGTCACCATCATTGCAGTCTCTCCTCGGTTTCATACCTAAAAGTCCATTTGAATCCAAATTCTCAGCTGGTCTCTCTCAGCTGCAGGCAGCACAGTGAGTACAGCACGAACGTTTGGCCTCTGTTCCCACAGCAGAAGAGCCAGGAGGGAAAGCTGGTGCTGGACCTGTTCAGCACACAATCACCTTTACATTGGTGCATCCATCGTTGCTTTCACTGCTCCCTTTCATACAGGAAAAGCATTTGAATGGAATCAGCCCGGAGCCTGCTCTCTGCTGCGCAGCAACAGAGTCAGCGCAGAATGAACAGTGGCATCTGCTCCCACAGCAGAAGAACCAGCAGGGAAAGCTAGTGCTGGGCCTCTTCAGCACACAGGCTGCTTTGCAACGGTGTCACCATCATTGCAGTCTCTCCTCGGTTTCATACCTAAAAGTCCATTTGAATCCAAATTCTCAGCTGGTCGCATTCAGATACCCAGCAGCCCAGTGAGTACAGCACGAACGTTTCGCCTCTGCTCCCACAGCAGAAGAGCCAGGAGGGAAAGCTGGTGTTGGACCTATTCAGCACACAGTCACTTTTACATCGGTGCATCCATCGTTGCTTTCACTGCTCCCTTTCATACAGGAAAAGCATTTGAATGGAATCAGTTCAGAGCCTGCCCTCTCCTGGCAGCAACACAGTCAGCGCAGAATGAACAGTGGCATCGGCTCCCACAGCAGAAGAACCAGCAGGGAAAGCTAGTGCTGGGCCTCTTCAGCACACAGGCTGCTTTGCAACGGTGTCACCATCATTGCAGTCTCTCCTCGGTTTCATACCTAAAACACCATTTGAATCCAAATTCTCAGCTGGTCGCTCTCAGCTGCAGGCAGCACAGTGAGTACAGCACGAACGTTTGGCCTCTGCTCCCACAGCAGAAGAGCCAGGAGGGAAAGCTGGTGCTGGACCTGTTCAGCACACAATCACCTTTACATTGGTGCATCCATCGTTGCTTTCACTGCTCCCTTTCATACAGGAAAAGCATTTGAATGGAATCAGTTCAGAGCCTGCTCTCTGCTGCGCAGCAACACAGTCAGCACAGAATGAACAGTGGCATCTGCTCCCACAGCAGAAGAACCAGCAGGGAAAGCTAGTGCTGGGCCTCTTCAGCACACAGGCTGCTTTGCAACGGTGTCACCATCATTGCAGTCTCTCCTCGGTTTCATACCTAAAAGTCCATTTGAATCCAAATTCTCAGCTGGTCTCTCTCAGCTGCAGGCAGCACAGTGAGTACAGCACGAACGTTTGGCCTCTGCTGCCACAGCAGAAGAGCTAGGAGGGAAAGCTGGTGCTGGACCTGTTCAGCACACAATCACCTTTACATTGGTGCATCCATCGTTGCTTTCACTGCTCACTTTCATACAGGAAAAGCATTTGAATGGAATCAGTCCAGAGCCTGCTCTCTGCTGCTCAGCAACACAGCACAGAATGAACCGTGGCATCTGCTCCCACAGCAGAAGAACCAGCAGGGAAAGCTAATGCTGGGCCTCTTCAGCACACAGGCTGCTTTGCAACGGTGTCACCATCATTGCAGTCTCTCCTCGGTTTCATACCTAAAACTCCATTTGAATCCAAATTCTCAGCTGGTCGCTTTCAGCTGCCCAGCAGCACAGTGAGTACAGCACGAACGTTTGGCTTCTGCTCTCACAGCAGAAGAGCCAGGATTGAAAGCTTGTGCTGGACCTGTTCAGCACACAATCACCTTTACATTGGTGCATCCATCGTTGCTTTCACTGCTCCCTTTCATACAGGAAAAGCATTTGAATGGAATCAGTTCAGAGCCTGCTCTCTGCTACGCAGCAACACAATCAGCGCAGAATGAACAGTGGCATCTGCTCCCACAGCAGAAGAACCAGCAGGGAAAGCTAGTGCTGGGCCTCTTCAGCACACAGGCTGCTTTGCAACGGTGTCGCCATCATTGCAGTCTCTCCTCGGTTTCATACCTAAAAGTCCATTTGAATCCAAATTCTCAGATGATCGCTTTCAGCTGCCCAGCAGCCCAGTGAGTACAGCACGAACGTTTGGCCTCTGCTCCCACAGCAGAAGAGCCAGGAGGGAAAGCTGGTGTTGGACCTGTTCAGCACACAGTCACTTTTACATCGGTGCATCCATCGTTGCTTTCACTGCTCCCTTTCATACAGGAAAAACATTTGAATGGAATCAGTTCAGAGCCTCCTCTCTGCTGCGCAGCAACACAGTCAGCGCAGAATGAACCGTGGCATCTGCTCGCACAGCAGAAGAACCAGCAGGGAAAGCTAGTGCTGGGCCTCTTCAGCACACAGGCTGCTTTGCAACGGTGTCACCATCATTGCAGTCTCTCCTCGGTTTCATACCTAAAACTCCATTTGAATCCAAATTCTCAGCTGGTCTCTCTCAGCTGCAGGCAGCACAGTGAGTACAGCACGAACGTTTGGCCTCTGCTCCCACAGCAGAAGTGTCATGTTTGAAAGCTGGTGCTGGACCTGTTCAGCACACAATCACCTTTACATTGGTGCATCCACCGTTGCTTTCACTGCTCCCTTTCATACAGGAAAAGCATTTGAATGGAATCAGTTCAGAGCCTGCTCTCGGCTGGCAGCAACACAGTCAGCGCAGAATGAACAGTGGCATCTGCTCCCACAGCAGAAGAACCAGCAGGGAAAGCTAATGCTGGGCCTCTTCAGCACACAGGCTGCTTTGCAACGGTGTCACCATCATTGCAGTCTCTCCTCGGTTTCATACCTAAAAGTCCATTTGAATCCAAATTCTCAGCTGGTCTCTCTCAGCTGCCCAGCAGCACAGTGAGTACAGCACGAACGTTTGGCCTCTGCTCCCACAGCAGAAGAGCCAGGAGGGAAAGCTGGTGCTGGACCTGTTCAGCACACAATCACCTTTACATTGGTGCATCCATCGGTGCTTTCACTGCTCACTTTCATACAGGAAAAGCATTTGAATGGAATCAGTTCAGAGCCTGCTCTCTGCTGCGCAGCAACACAGTCAGCACAGAATGAACAGTGGCATCTCCTCCCACAGCAGAAGAACCAGCAGGGAAAGCTAGTGCTGGGCCTCTTCAGCACACAGGCTGCTTTGCAACGGTGTCACCATCATTGCAGTCTCTCCTCGGTTTCATACCTAAAAGTCCATTTGAATCCAAATTCTCAGCTGGTCGCTTTCAGCTGCCCAGCAGCACAGTGAGTACAGCACGAACGTTTGGCTTCTGCTCCAACAGCAGAAGAGCCAGGATTGAAAGCTTGTGCTGGACCTGTTCAGCACACAATCACCTTTACATTGGTGCATCCATCGGTGCTTTCACTGCTCCCTTTCATACAGGAAAAGCATTTGAATGGAATCAGTTCAGAGCCTGCTCTCTGCTGCGCAGCAACACAGCACAGAAAGAACAGTGGCATCTGCTCCCACAGCAGAACAACCAGCAGGGAAAGCTAATGCTGGGCCTCTTCAGCACACAGGCTGCTTTGCAACGGTGTCACCATCATTGCAGTCTCTCCTCGGTTTCATACCTAAAACTCCATTTGAATCCAAATTCTCAGCTGGTCTCTCTCAGCTGCAGGCATCACTGTGACTACAGCACGAACGTTTGGCCTCTGCTCCCACAGCACAAGAGCCAGGAGGGAAAGCTGGTGCTGGACCTGTTCAGCACACAATCACCTTTACATTGGTGCATCCATCGGTGCTTTCACTGCTCACTTTCATACAGGAAAAGCATTTGAATGGAATCAGTCCAGAGCCTGCTCTCTGCTGCGCAGAAACACAGTCAGCGCAGAATGAACAGTGGCATCTGCTCCCACAGCAGAAGAACCAGCAGGGAAAGCTAATGCTGGGCCTCTTCAGCACACAGGCTGCTTTGCAACGGTGTCACCATCATTGCAGTCTCTCCTCGGTTTCATACCTAAAACTCCATTTGAATCCAAATTCTCAGCTGGTCGCTCTCAGCTGCAGGAAGCACAGTGAGTACAGCACGAACGTTTGGCCTCTGCTGCCACAGCAGAAGTGTCAGGATTGAAAGCTGGTGCTGGACCTGTTCAGCACACAATCACCTTTACATTGGTGCATCCATCGTTGCTTTCACTGCTCCCTTTCATACAGGAAAAGCATTTGAATGGAATCAGTCCAGAGCCTGCTCTCTGCTGGCAGCAACACAGTCAGCGCAGAATGAACAGTGGCATCTGCTCCCACAGCAGAAGAACCAGCAGGGAAAGCTAATGCTGGGCCTCTTCAGCACACAGGCTGCTTTGCAACGGTGTCACCATCATTGCAGTCTCTCCTCGGTTTCATACCTAAAAGCCCATTTGAATCCAAATTCTCAGCTGGTCACTTTCAGCTGCCCAGCAGCACAGTGAGTACAGCAGGAACGCTTGGCCTCTTCTCCCACAGCAGGAGAGCCAGGAGGGAAAGCTGGGGCTGGACCTGTTCAGCACACAATCACCTTTACATTGGTGCATCCATCGGTGCTTTCACTGCTCACTTTCATACAGGAAAAGCATTTGAATGGAATCAGTCCAGAGCCTGCTCTCTGCTACGCAGCAACACAGTCAGCACAGAATGAACAGGGGCATCTGCTCCCACAGCAGAAGAACCAGCAGGGAAAGCTAATGCTGGGCCTCTTCAGCACACAGGCTGCTTTGCAACGGTGTCACCATCATTGCAGTCTCTCCTCGGTTTCATACCTAAAAGTCCATTTGAATCCAAATTCTCAGCTGGTCGCTTTCAGCTGCCCAACAGCCCAGTGAGTACAGCACGAACGTTTGGATTCTGCTCCCACAGCAGAAGAGCCAGGATTGAAAGCTTGTGCTGGACCTGTTCAGCACACAATCACCTTTACATTGGTGCATCCATCGTTGCTTTCACTGCTCCCTTTCATACAGGAAAAGCATTTGAATGGAATCAGTCCAGAGCCTGCTCTCTGCTACGCAGCAACACAGCACAGAAAGAACAGTGGCATCGGCTCCCACAGCAGAAGAAACAGCAGGGAAAGCTAGTGCTGGGCCTCTTCAGCACACAGGCTGCTTTGCAACGTTGTCACCATCATTGCAGTCTCTCCTCGGTTTCATACCTAAAAGTCCATTTGAATCCAAATTCTCAGCTGGTCGCTTTCAGCTGCCCAGCGGCCCAGTGAGTACAGCACAAACGTTTGGCCTCTGCTCCCACAGCAGAAGAGCCAGGAGGGAAAGCTGCTGTTGGACCTCTTCAGCACGCAGTCACTTTTACATCGGTGCATCCATCGTTGCTTTCACTGCTCACTTTCATACAGGAAAAGCATTTGAATGGAATCAGTTCAGAGCCTGCTCTCTGCTGCGCAGCAACACAGTCAGCGCAGAATGAACAGTGGCATCTGCTCCCACAGCAGAAGAACCAGCAGGGAAAGCTAGTGCTGGGCCTCTTCAGCACACAGGCTGCTTTGCAACGGTGTCACCATCATTGCAGTCTCTCCTCGGTTTCATACCTAAAAGTCCATTTGAATCCAAATTCTCAGCTGGTCGCTTTCAGCTGCCCAGCAGCACAGTGAGTACAGCACGAACGTTTGGCTTCTGCTCCAACAGCAGAAGAGCCAGGATTGAAAGCTGGTGCTGGACCTGTTCAGCACACAATCACCTTTACATTGGTGCATCCATCGGTGCTTTCACTGCTCCCTTTCATACAGGAAAAGCATTTGAATGGAATCAGTTCAGAGCCCGCTCTCTGCTGCGCAGCAACACAGTCAGCACAGAAAGAACAGTGGCATCTGCTCCCACAGCAGAACAACCAGCAGGGAAAGCAGGTGCTGGGCCTCTTCAGCACACAGGCTGCTTTGCAACGGTGTCACCATCATTGCAGTCTCTCCTCGGTTTCATACCTAAAAGTCCATTTGAATCCAAATTCTCAGCTGGTCTCTCAGCTGCAGGCATCACTGTGAGTACAGCACGAACGTTTGGCCTCTGCTCCCACAGCAGAAGAGCCAGGAGGGAAAGCTGGTGCTGGACCTGTTCAGCACACAATCACCTTTACATTGGTGCATCCATCGTTGCTTTCACTGCTCCCTTTCATACAGGAAAATCATTTGAATGGAATCAGTTCAGAGCCTGCTCTCTGCTACGCAGCAACACAGCACAGAAAGAACAGTGGCATCTGCTCCCACAGCAGAAGAACCAGCAGGGAAAGCTAATGCTGGGCCTCTTCAGCACACAGGCTGCTTTGCAACGGTGTCACCATCATTGCAGTCTCTCCTCGGTTTCATACCTAAAAGCCCATTTGAATCCAAATTCTCAGCTGGTCACTTTCAGCTGCCCAGCAGCACAGTGAGTACAGCAGGAACGCTTGGCCTCTGCTCCCACAGCAGGAGAGCCAGGAGGGAAAGCTGGTGCTGGACCTGTTCAGCACACAATCACCTTTACATTGGTGCATCCATCAGTGCTTTCACTGCTCACTTTCATACAGGAAAAGCATTTGAATGGAATCAGTCCAGAGCCTGCTCTCTGCTACGCAGAAACACAGTCAGCGCAGAATGAACAGGGGCATCTGCTCCCACAGCAGAAGAACCAGCAGGGAAAGCTAATGCTGGGCCTCTTCAGCACACAGGCTGCTTTGCAACGGTGTCACCATCATTGCAGTCTCTCCTCGGTTTCATACCTAAAAGTCCATTTGAATCCAAATTCTCAGCTGGTCGCTTTCAGCTGCCCAGCATCACAGTGAGTACAGCACGAACGTTTGGATTCTGCTCCCACAGCAGAAGAGCCAGGATTGAAAGCTTGTGCTGGACCTGTTCAGCACACAATCACTTTTACATCGGTGCATCCATCATTGCTTTCACTGCTCCCTTTCATACAGGAAAAGCATTTGAATGGAATCAGTCCAGAGCCTGCTCTCTGCTACGCAGCAACACAGTCAGCACAGAAAGAACAGTGGCATCGGCTCCCACAGCAGAAGAACCAGCAGGGAAAGCTAATGCTGGGCCTCTTCAGCACACAGGCTGCTTTGCAACGTTGTCACCATCATTGCAGTCTCTCCTCGGTTTCATACCTAAAAGTCCATTTGAATCCAAATTCTCAGCTGGTCGCTTTCAGCTGCCCAGCGGCCCAGTGAGTACAGCACAAACGTTTGGCCTCTGCTCCCACAGCAGAAGAGCCAGGAGGGAAAGCTGGTGTTGGACCTGTACAGCACACAGTCACTTTTACATCGGTGATTCCATCGTTGCTTTCACTGCTCCCTTTCATACAGGAAAAACATTTGAATGGAATCAGTTCAGAGCCTCCTCTCTGCTGCGCAGCAACACAGTCAGCGCAGAATGAACCGTGGCATCTGCTCCCACAGCAGAAGAACCAGCAGGGAAAGCTAGTGCTGGGCCTCTTCAGCACACAGGCTGCTTTGCAACGGTGTCACCATCATTGCAATCTCTCCTCGGTTTCATACATAAAACTCCATTTGAATCCAAATTCTCAGCTGGTCTCTCTCAGCTGCAGGCATCACAGTGAGTACAGCACGAACGTTTGGCCTCTGCTCCCACAGCACAAGAGCCAGGAGGGAAAGCTGGTGCTGGACCTGTTCAGCACACAATCACCTTTACATTGGTGCATCCATCGGTGCTTTCACTGCTCCCTTTCATACAGGAAAAGCATTTGAATGGAATCAGTCCAGAGCCTGCTCTCTGCTACGCAGCAACACAGTCACAGAATGAACAGTGGCATCTGCTCCCACAGCAGAAGAACCAGCAGGGAAAGCTAATGCTGGGCCTCTTCAACACACAGGCTGCTTTGCAACGGTGTCACCATCATTGCAGTCTCTCCTCGGTTTCATACCTAAAAGTCCATTTGAATCCAAATTCTCAGCTGGTCACTCTCAGCTGCAGGCAGCACAGTGAGTACAGCACGAACGTTTGGCCTCTGCTCCCACAGCAGAAGTGTCAGGATTGAAAGCTGGTGCTGGACCTGTTCAGCACACAATCACCTTTACATTGGTGCATCCATCGTTGCTTTCACTGCTCCCTTTCATACAGGAAAAGCATTTGAATGGAATCAGTCCAGAGCCTGCTCTCTGCTACGCAGCAACACAGTCAGCACAGAATGAACAGTGGCATCTGCTCCCACAGCAGAAGAACCAGCAGGGAAAGCTAGTGCTGGGCCTCTTCAGCACACAGGCTGCTTTGCAACGGTGTCACCATCATTGCAGTCTCTCCTCGGTTTCATACCTAAAAGTCCATTTGAATCCAAATTCTCAGCTGGTCGCTTTCAGCTGCCCAGCGGCCCAGTGAGTACAGCACGAACGTTTGGCCTCTGCTCCCACAGCACAAGAGCCAGGAGGGAAAGCTGGTGTTGGACCTGTTCAGCACACAGTCACTTTTACATCGGTGCATCCATCGTTGCTTTCACTGCTCCCTTTCATACAGGAAAAGCATTTGAATGGAATCAGTCCAGAGCCTGCTCTCTGCTACGCAGCAACACAGTCAGCACAGAATGAACAGTGGCATCTGCTCCCACAGCAGAAGAACCAGCAGGGAAAGCTAGTGCTGGGCCTCTTCAGCACACAGGCTGCTTTGCAACGGTGTCACCATCATTGCAGTCTCTCCTCGGTTTCATACCTAAAAGTCCATTTGAATCCAAATTCTCAGCTGGTCGCTCTCAGCTGCAGGCAGCACAGTGAGTACAGCACGAACGTTTGGCCTCTGCTCCCACAGCAGAAGAGCCAGGAGGGAAAGCTGGTGCTGGACCTGTTCAGCACACAATCACCTTTACATTGGTGCATCCATCGTTGCTTTCACTGCTCACTTTCATACAGGAAAATCATTTGAATGGAATCAGTTCAGAGCCTGCTCTCTGCTACGCAGCAACACAGTCAGCACAGAATGAACAGTGGCATCTGCTCCCACAGCAGAAGAACCAGCAGGGAAAGCTAGTGCTGGGCCTCTTCAGCACACAGGCTGCTTTGCAACGGTGTCACCATCATTGCAGTCTCTCCTCGGTTTCATACCTAAAAGTCCATTTGAATCCAAATTCTCAGGTGGTCGCTTTCAGCTGCCCAGCGGCCCAGTGAGTACAGCACAAACGTTTGGCCTCTGCTCCCACAGCAGAAGAGCCAGGAGGGAAAGCTGCTGTTGGACCTCTTCAGCACGCAGTCACTTTTACATCGGTGCATCCATCGTTGCTTTCACTGCTCCCTTTCATACAGGAAAATCATTTGAATGGAATCAGTCCAGAGCCTGCTCTCTGCTGCGCAGCAACACAGTCAGCACAGAATGAACAGTGGCATCTGCTCCCACAGCAGAAGAACCAGCAGGGAAAGCTAGTGCTGGGCCTCTTCAGCACACAGGCTGCTTTGCAACGGTGTCACCATCATTGCAGTCTCTCCTCGGTTTCATACCTAAAACTCCATTTGAATCCAAATTCTCAGCTGGTCACTCTCAGCTGCAGGCAGCACAGTGAGTACAGCACGAACGTTTGGCCTCTGCTCCCACAGCAGAAGAGCCAGGAGGGAAAGCTGGTGCTGGACCTGTTCAGCACACAATCACCTTTACATTGGTGCATCCATCGGTGCTTTCACTGCTCACTTTCATACAGGAAAAGCATTTGAATGGAATCAGTCCAGAGCCCTGCTCTCTGCTACGCAGAAACACAGTCAGCGCAGAATGAACAGTGGCATCTGCTCCCACAGCAGAAGAACCAGCAGGGAAAGCTAATGCTGGGCCTCTTCAGCACACAGGCTGCTTTGCAACGGTGTCACCATCATTGCAGTCTCTCCTTGGTTTCATACCTAAAAGTCCATTTGAATCCAAATTCTCAGGTGGTCGCTTTCAGCTGCCCAGCGGCCCAGTGAGTACAGCACGAACGTTTGGCCTCTGCTCCCACAGCAGAAGAGCCAGGAGGGAAAGCTGGTGTTGGATCTGTTCAGCACACAGTCACTTTTACATCGGTGCATCCATCGTTGCTTTCACTGCTCCCTTTCATACAGGAAAAGCATTTGAATGGAATCAGTCCAGAGCCTGCTCTCTGCTACGCAGCAACACAGTCAGCACAGAATGAACAGTGGCATCTGCTCCCACAGCAGAAGAACCAGCAGGGAAAGCTAGTGCTGGGCCTCTTCAGCACACAGGCTGCTTTGCAACGGTGTCACCATCATTGCAGTCTCTCCTCGGTTTCATACCTAAAAGTCCATTTGAATCCAAATTCTCAGCTGGTCGCTCTCAGCTGCAGGCAGCACAGTGAGTACAGCACGAACGTTTGGCCTCTCTGCTCCCACAGCAGAAGAGCCAGGAGGGAAAGCTGGTGCTGGACCTGTTCAGCACACAATCACCTTTACATTGGTGCATCCATCGTTGCTTTCACTGCTCACTTTCATACAGGAAAATCATTTGAATGGAATCAGTCCAGAGCCTGCTCTCTGCTACGCAGCAACACAGTCAGCACAGAAAAAACAGTGGCATCTGCTCCCACAGCAGAAGAACCAGCAGGGAAAGCTAGTGCTGGGCCTCTTCAGCACACAGGCTGCTTTGCAACGGTGTCACCATCATTGCAGTCTCTCCTCGGTTTCATACCTAAAAGTCCATTTGAATCCAAATTCTCAGGTGGTCGCTTTCAGCTGCCCAGCGGCCCAGTGAGTACAGCACAAACGTTTGGCCTCTGCTCCCACAGCAGAAGAGCCAGGAGGGAAAGCTGCTGTTGGACCTCTTCAGCACACAGTCACTTTTACATCGGTGCATCCATCGTTGCTTTCACTGCTCCCTTTCATACAGGAAAATCATTTGAATGGAATTAGTCCAGAGCCTGCTCTCTGCTGCGCAGCAACACAGTCAGCACAGAATGAACAGTGGCATCTGCTCCCACAGCAGAAGAACCAGCAGGGAAAGCTAGTGCTGGGCCTCTTCAGCACACAGGCTGCTTTGCAACGGTGTCACCATCATTGCAGTCTCTCCTCGGTTTCATACCTAAAACTCCATTTGAATCCAAATTCTCAGCTGGTCACTCTCAGCTGCAGGCAGCACAGTGAGTACAGCACGAACGTTTGGCCTCTGCTCCCACAGCACAAGAGCCAGGAGGGAAAGCTGGTGCTGGACCTGTTCAGCACACAATCACCTTTACATTGGTGCATCCATCGGTGCTTTCACTGCTCACTTTCATACAGGAAAAGCATTTGAATGGACTCAGTCCAGAGCCTGCTCTCTGCTACGCAGAAACACAGTCAGCGCAGAATGAACAGTGGCATCTGCTCCCACAGCAGAAGAACCAGCAGGGAAAGCTAATGCTGGGCCTCTTCAGCACACAGGCTGCTTTGCAACGGTGTCACCATCATTGCAGTCTCTCCTTGGTTTCATACCTAAAAGTCCATTTGAATCCAAATTCTCAGGTGGTCGCTTTCAGCTGCCCAGCGGCCCAGTGAGTACAGCACGAACGTTTGGCCTCTGCTCCCACAGCACAAGAGCCAGGAGGGAAAGCTGGTGTTGGATCTGTTCAGCACACAGTCACTTTTACATCGGTGCATCCATCGTTGCTTTCACTGCTCCCTTTCATACAGGAAAAGCATTTGAATGGAATCAGTCCAGAGCCTGCTCTCTGCTACGCAGCAACACAGTCAGCACAGAATGAACAGTGGCATCTGCTCCCACAGCAGAAGAACCAGCAGGGAAAGCTAGTGCTGGGCCTCTTCAGCACACAGGCTGCTTTGCAACGGTGTCACCATCATTGCAGTCTCTCCTCGGTTTCATACCTAAAAGTCCATTTGAATCCAAATTCTCAGCTGGTCGCTCTCAGCTGCAGGCAGCACAGTGAGTACAGCACGAACGTTTGGCCTCTGCTCCCACAGCAGAAGAGCCAGGAGGGAAAGCTGGTGCTGGACCTGTTCAGCACACAATCACCTTTACATTGGTGCATCCATCGTTGCTTTCACTGCTCACTTTCATACAGGAAAATCATTTGAATGGAATCAGTTCAGAGCCTGCTCTCTGCTACGCAGCAACACAGTCAGCACAGAATGAACAGTGGCATCTGCTCCCACAGCAGAAGAACCAGCAGGGAAAGCTAGTGCTGGGCCTCTTCAGCACACAGGCTGCTTTGCAACGGTGTCACCATCATTGCAGTCTCTCCTCGGTTTCATACCTAAAAGTCCATTTGAATCCAAATTCTCAGGTGGTCGTTTTCAGCTGCCCAGCGGCCCAGTGAGTACAGCACAAACGTTTGGCCTCTGCTCCCACAGCAGAAGAGCCAGGAGGGAAAGCTGCTGTTGGACCTGTTCAGCACACAGTCACTTTTACATCGGTGCATCCATCGTTGCTTTCACTGCTCCCTTTCATACAGGAAAATCATTTGAATGGAATCAGTCCAGAGCCTGCTCTCTGCTGCGCAGCAACACAGTCAGCACAGAATGAACAGTGGCATCTGCTCCCACAGCAGAAGAACCAGCAGGGAAAGCTAGTGCTGGGCCTCTTCAGCACACAGGCTGCTTTGCAACGGTGTCACCATCATTGCAGTCTCTCCTCGGTTTCATACCTAAAACTCCATTTGAATCCAAATTCTCAGGTGGTCGCTTTCAGCTGCCCAGCGGCCCAGTGAGTACAGCACGAACGTTTGGCTTCTGCTCCCACAGAAGAAGAGCCAGGATTGAAAGCTGTTGCTGGACCTGTTCAGCACACAATCACCTTTACATTGGTGCATCCATCGTTGCTTTCACTGCTCCCTTTCATACAGGAAAAGCATTTGAATGGAATCAGTTCAGAGCCTGCTCTCTGCTGGCAGCAACACAGTCAGCACAGAAAGAACAGTGGCATCTGCTCCCACCGCAGAAGAACCAGCAGGGAAAGCTAGTGCTGGGCCTCTTCAGCACACAGGCTGCTTTGCAACGGTGTCACCATCATTGCAGTCTCTCCTCGGTTTCATACCTAAAAGTCCATTTGAATCCAAATTCTCAGCTGGTCACTTTCAGCTGCCCAGCAGCACAGTGAGTACAGCACGAACGCTTGGCCTCTGCTTCCACAGCAGAAGAGCCAGGAGGGAAAGCTGGTGCTGGACCTGTTCAGCACACAATCACCTTTACATTGGTGCATCCATCGGTGCTTTCACTGCTCCCTTTCATACAGGAAAAGCATTTGAATGGAATCAGTCCAGAGCCTGCTCTCTGCTACGCAGAAACACAGTCAGCGCAGAATGAACAGTGGCATCTGCTCCCACAGCAGGAGAACCAGCAGGGAAAGCTAATGCTGGGCCTCTTCAGCACACAGGCTGCTTTGCAACGGTGTCACCATCATTGCAGTCTCTCCTCGGTTTCATACCTAAAACTCCATTTGAATCCAAATTCTCAGGTGGTCGCTTTCAGCTGCCCAGCGGCCCAGTGAGTACAGCATGAACGTTTGGCCTCTGCTCCCACAGCAGAAGAGCCAGGAGGGAAAGCTGGTGTTGGACCTGTTCAGCACACAGTCACTTTTACATCGGTGCATCCATCGTTGCTTTCACTGCTCCCTTTCATACAGGAAAAGCATTTGAATGGAATCAGTTCAGAGCCTGCTCTCTGCTGCGCAGCAACACAGTCAGCACAGAAAGAACAGTGGCATCTGCTCCCACAGCAGAAGAACCAGCAGGGAAAGCTAATGCTGGGCCTCTTCAGCACACAGGCTGCTTTGCAACGGTGTCACCATCATTGCAGTCTCTCCTCGGTTTCATACCTAAAACTCCATTTGAATCCAAATTCTCAGCTGGTCTCTCTCAGCTGCAGGCATCACTGTAAGTACAGCACGAACGTTTGGCCTCTGCTCCCACAGCACAAGAGCCAGGAGGGAAAGCTGGTGCTGGACCTGTTCAGCACACAATCACCTTTACATTGGTGCATCCATCGGTGCTTTCACTGCTCCCTTTCATACAGGAAAATCATTTGAATGGAATCAGTCCAGAGCCTGCTCTCTGCTACGCAGCAACACAGCACAGAATGAACAGTGGCATCTGCTCCCACAGCAGAAGAACCAGCAGGGAAAGCTAATGCTGGGCCTCTTCAGCACACAGGCTGCTTTGCAACGGTGTCACCATCATTGCAGTCTCTCCTTGGTTTCATACCTAAAAGCCCATTTGAATCCAAATTCTCAGCTGGTCACTTTCAGCTGCCCAGCAGCACAGTGAGTACAGCACGAACGCTTGGCCTCTGCTCCCACAGCAGAAGAGCCAGGAGGGAAAGCTGGTGCTGGACCTGTTCAGCACACAATCACCTTTACATTGGTGCATCCATCAGTGCTTTCACTGCTCACTTTCATACAGGAAAAGCATTTGAATGGAATCAGTCCAGAGCCTGCTCTCTGCTACGCAGAAACACAGTCAGCGCAGAATGAACAGGGGCATCTGCTCCCACAGCAGAAGAACCAGCAGGGAAAGCTAATGCTGGGCCTCTTCAGCACACAGGCTGCTTTGCAACGGTGTCACCATCATTGCAGTCTCTCCTCGGTTTCATACCTAAAAGTCCATTTGAATCCAAATTCTCAGCTGGTCGCTTTCAGCTGCCCAGCAGCCCAGTGAGTACAGCACGAACGTTTGGATTCTGCTCCCACAGCAGAAGAGCCAGGATTGAAAGCTTGTGCTGGACCTGTTCAGCACACAATCACCTTTACATTGGTGCATCCATCGTTGCTTTCACTGCTCCCTTTCATACAGGAAAAGCATTTGAATGGAATCAGTCCAGAGCCTGCTGTCTGCTACGCAGCAACACAGTCAGCACAGAATGAACAGTGGCATCTGCTCCCACAGCAGAAGAACCAGCAGGGAAAGCTAGTGCTGGGCCTCTTCAGCAGACAGGCTGCTTTGCAACGTTGTCACCATCATTGCAGTCTCTCCTTGGTTTCATACCTAAAACTCCATTTGAATCCAAATTCTCAGCTGGTCTCTCTCAGCTGCAGGCAGCACAGTGAGTACAGCACGAACGTTTGGCCTCTGCTCCCACAGCAGAAGTGTCATGTTTGAAAGCTGGTGCTGGACCTGTTCAGCACACAATCGCCTTTACATTGGTGCATCCACCGTTGCTTTCACTGCTCCCTTTCATACAGGAAAAGCATTTGAATGGAATCAGTTCAGAGCCTGCTCTCTGCTGCGCAGCAACACACTCAGCACAGAATGAACAGTGGCATCTGCTCCCACAGCAGAAGAACCAGCAGGGAAAGCTGGTGCTGGGCCTCTTCAGCACACAGGCTGCTTTGCAACGGTGTCACCATCATTGCAGTCTCTCCTCGGTTTCATACCTAAAACTCCATTTGAATCCAAATTCTCAGCTGGTCGCTTTCAGCTGCCCAGCAGCACAGTGAGTACAGCACGAACGCTTGGCCTCTGCTCCCACAGCAGAAGAGCCAGGACGGAAAGCTGGTGCTGGACCTGTTCAGCACACAATCACCTTTACATTGGTGCATCCATCGTTGCTTTCACTGCTCCCATTCATACAGGAAAAGCATTTGAATGGAATCAGTCCAGAGCCTGCTCTCTGCTACGCAGAAACACAGTCAGCGCAGAATGAACAGTGGCATCTGCTCCTACAGCAGAAGAACCAGCAGGGAAAGCTAATGCTGGGCCTCTTCAGCACACAGGCTGCTTTGCAACGGTGTCACCATCATTGCAGTCTCTCCTCGGTTTCATACCTAAAACTCCATTTGAATCCAAATTCTCAGCTGGTCTCTCTCAGCTGCAGGCAGCACAGTGAGTACAGCACGAACGTTTGGCCTCTGCTCCCACAGCAGAAGTGTCATGTTTGAAAGCTGGTGCTGGACCTGTTCAGCACACAATCACCTTTACATCGGTGCATCCACCGTTGCTTTCACTGCTCCCTTTCATACAGGAAAAGCATTTGAATGGAATCAGTTCAGAGCCTGCTCTCTGCTGCGCAGCAACACAGTCAGCACAGAAAGTACAGTGGCATCTGCTCCCACAGCAGAAGAACCAGCAGGGAAAGCTGGTGCTGGGCCTCTTCAGCACACAGGCTGCTTTGCAACGGTGTCACCATCATTGCAGTCTCTCCTCGGTTTCATACCTAAAACTCCATTTGAATCCAAATTCTCAGCTGGTCTCTCTCAGCTGCAGGCAGCACAGTGAGTACAGCACGAACGTTTGGCCTCTGCTCCCACAGCAGAAGTGTCATGTTTGAAAGCTGGTGCTGGACCTGTTCAGCACACAATCACCTTTACATTGGTGCATCCATCGGTGCTTTCACTGCTCACTTTCATACAGGAAAAGCATTTGAATGGAATCAGTCCAGAGCCTATTCTCTGCTACGCGGAAACACAGTCAGCGCCGAATGAACAGTGGCATCTGCTCCCACAGCAGAAGAACCAGCAGGGAAAGCTAATGCTGGGCCTCTTCAGCACACAGGCTGCTTTGCAACGGTGTCACCATCATTGCAGTCTCTCCTCGGTTTCATACCTAAAACTCCATTTGAATCCAAATTCTCAGCTGGTCTCTCTCAGCTGCAGGAAGCACAGTGAGTACAGCACGAACGTTTGGCCTCTGCTCCCACAGCAGAAGAGCCAGGAGGGAAAGCTGGTGCTGGACCTGTTCAGCACACAATCACCTTTACATTGGTGCATCCATCGTTGCTTTCACTGCTCCCTTTCATACAGGAAAAGCATTTGAATGGAATCAGTTCAGAGCCTGCTCTCTGCTGGCAGCAGCACAGTCAGCACAGAAAGAACAGTGGCATCTGCTCCCACAGCAGAACAACCAGCAGGGAAAGCTGGTGCTGGGCCTCTTCAGCACACAGGCTGCTTTGCAACAGTGTCACCATCATTGCAGTCTCTCCTCGGTTTCATACCTAAAAGTCCATTTGAATCCAAATTCTCAGCTAGTCGCTTTCAGCTGCCCAGCAGCCCAGTGAGTACAGCATGAACGTTTGGCCTCTGCTCCCACAGCAGAAGAGCCAGGACGGAAAGCTGGTGAATCCAAATTCTCAGCTGGTCTCTCTCAGCTGCAGGCAGCGCCTACAGCATGAACGTTTGGCAGGAGGGAATGCTCTGGACCTGTTCAGCACGCAGTCACTTTTACATCGGTGCATCCATCGTTGCTTTCACTGCTCCCTTTCATACAGGAAAATCATTTGAATGGAATTAGTCCAGAGCCTGCTCTCTGCTGCGCAGCAACACAGTCAGCACAGAATGAACAG
Organism: Pezoporus occidentalis; assembly: GCF_034315485.1. Lineage (NCBI taxonomy): Eukaryota > Metazoa > Chordata > Aves > Psittaciformes > Psittacidae > Pezoporus > Pezoporus occidentalis. Next base: position 21,519 of record NW_026916000.1, read on the forward strand.
TGGCATCTGCTCCCACAGCAGAAGAACCAGCAGGGAAAGCTAGTGCTGGGCCTCTTCAGCACACAGGCTGCTTTGCAACGGTGTCACCATCATTGCAGTCTCTCCTCGGTTTCATACCTAAAAGTCCATTTGAATCCAAATTCTCAGCTGGTCTCTCTCAGCTGCAGGCAGCACAGTGAGTACAGCACGAACGTTTGGCCTCTGCTCCCACAGCAGAAGAGCCAGGAGGGAAAGCTGGTGCTGGACCTGTTCAGCACACAATCACCTTTACATTGGTGCATCCATCGTTGCTTTCACTGCTCCCTTTCATACAGGAAAAGCATTTGAATGGAATCAGTCAGAGCCTGCTCTCTGCTGCAGCAACACAGTCAGCGCAGAATGAACAGTGGCATCTGCTCCCACAGCAGAAGAACCAGCAGGGAAAGCTAGTGCTGGGCCTCTTCAGCACACAGGCTGCTTTGCAACGGTGTCACCATCATTGCAGTCTCTCCTCGGTTTCATACCTAAAAGTCCATTTGAATCCAAATTCTCAGCTGGTCTCTCTCAGCTGCAGCAGCACAGTGAGTACAGCACGAACGTTTGGCCTCTGCTCCCACAGCAGAAGAGCCAGGACGGAAAGCTGGTGCTGGACCTGTTCAGCACACAATCACCTTTACATTGGTGCATCCATCGTTGCTTTCACTGCTCCCTTTCATACAGGAAAAGCATTTGAATGGAATCAGTTCAGAGCCTCCTCTCTGCTGCGCAGCAACACAGTCAGCACAGAAAGAACAGTGGCATCTGCTCCCACAGCAGAAGAACCAGCAGGGAAAGCTAGTGCTGGGCCTCTTCAGCACACAGGCTGCTTTGCAACGGTGTCACCATCATTGCAGTCTCTCCTCGGTTTCATACCTAAAAGTCCATTTGAATCCAAATTCTCAGCTGGTCGCTTTCAGCTGCCCAGCAGCACAGTGAGTACAGCACGAACGTTTGGCCTCTACTCCCACAGCAGAAGAGCCAGGACGGAAAGCTGGTGTTGGACCTGTTCAGCACACAGTCACTTTTACATCGGTGCATCTATCGTTGCTTTCACTGCTCCCTTTCATACAGGAAAAGCATTTGAATGGAATCAGTCCAGAGCCTGCTCTCTGCTACGCAGCAACACAGTCAGCACAGAATGAACAGTGGCATCTGCTCCCACAGCAGAAGAACCAGCAGGGAAAGCTGGTGCTGGGCCTCTTCAGCACACAGGCTGCTTTGCAACGGTGTCACCATCATTGCAGTCTCTCCTCGGTTTCATACCTAAAAGTCCATTTGAATCCAAATTCTCAGCTGGTCGCTTTCAGCTGCCCAGCAGCCCAGTGAGTACAGCACGAACGTTTGGCCTCTGCTCCCACAGCAGAAGAGCCAGGAGGGAAAGCTGGTGCTGGACCTGTTCAGCACACAATCCCCTTTACATTGGTGCATCCATCTTTGCTTTCACTGCTCACTTTCATACAGGAAAAGCATTTGAATGGAATCAGTTCAGAGCCTGCTCTCTGCTGCGCAGCAACACAGTCAGCACAGAATGAACAGTGGCATCTGCTCCCACAGCAGAAGAACCAGCAGGGAAAGCTAGTGCTGGGCCTCTTCAGCACACAGGCTGCTTTGCAACGGTGTCACCATCATTGCAGTCTCTCCTCGGTTTCATACCTAAAAGTCCATTTGAATCCAAATTCTCAGCTGGTCGCTTTCAGCTGCCCAGCAGCCCAGTGAGTACAGCACGAACGTTTGGCCTCTGCTCCCACAGCAGAAGAGCCAGGAGGGAAAGCTGGTGCTGGACCTGTTCAGCACACAATCACCTTTACATTGGTGCATCCATCGTTGCTTTCACTGCTCCCTTTCATACAGGAAAAGCATTTGAATGGAATCAGTTCAGAGCCTGCTCTCTGCTGCGCAGCAACACAGTCAGCACAGAATGAACAGTGGCATCTGCTCCCACAGCAGAAGAACCAGCAGGGAAAGCTAGTGCTGGGCCTCTTCAGCACACAGGCTGCTTTGCAACGGTGTCACCATCATTGCAGTCTCTCCTCGGTTTCATACCTAAAAGTCCATTTGAATCCAAATTCTCAGCTGGTCTCTCTCAGCTGCAGCAGCACAGTGAGTACAGCACGAACGTTTGGCCTCTGCTCCCACAGCAGAAGAGCCAGGAGGGAAAGCTGGTGCTGGACCTGTTCAGCACACAATCACCTTTACATTGGTGCATCCATCGTTGCTTTCACTGCTCACTTTCATACAGGAAAAGCATTTGAATGGAATCAGTCCAGAGCCTGCTCTCTGCTGCGCAGCAACAGAGTCTGCACAGAATGAACAGTGGCATCTGCTCCCACAGCAGAAGAACCAGCAGGGAAAGCTAGTGCTGGGCCTCTTCAGCACACAGGCTGCTTTGCAACGGTGTCACCATCATTGCAGTCTCTCCTCGGTTTCATACCTAAAACTCCATTTGAATCCAAATTCTCAGCTGGTCACTTTCAGCTGCCCAGCAGCACAGTGAGTACAGCACGAACGCTTGGCCTCTGCTCCCACAGCAGAAGAGCCAGGAGGGAAAGCTGGTGCTGGACCTGTTCAGCACACAATCACCTTTACATTGGTGCATCCATCGGTGCTTTCACTGCTCCCTTTCATACAGGAAAAGCATTTGAATGGAATCAGTCCAGAGCCTGCTCTCTGCTGCGCAGAAACACAGTCAGCGCAGAACGAACAGTGGCATCTGCTCCCACAGCAGAAGAACCAGCAGGGAAAGCTAATGCTGGGCCTCTTCAGCACACAGGCTGCTTTGCAACGGTGTCACCATCATTGCAGTCTCTCCTCGGTTTCATACCTAAAAGTCCATTTGAATCCAAATTCTCAGCTGGTCTCTCTCAGCTGCAGGCAGCACAGTGAGTACAGCACGAACGTTTGGCCTCTGCTCCCACAGCAGAAGAGCCAGGAGGGAAAGCTGGTGCTGGACCTGTTCAGCACACAATCACCTTTACATTGGTGCATCCATCGGTGCTTTCACTGCTCACTTTCATACAGGAAAAGCATTTGAATGGAATCAGTGCAGAGCCTGCTCTCTGCTGCGCAGAAACACAGTCAGCGCAGAACGAACAGTGGCATCTGCTCCCACAGCAGAAGAACCAGCAGGGAAAGCTAATGCTGGGCCTCTTCAGCACACAGGCTGCTTTGCAACGGTGTCACCATCATTGCAGTCTCTCCTCGGTATCATACCTAAAACTCCATTTGAATCCAAATTCTCAGCTGGTCGCTCTCAGCTGCAGGAAGCACAGTGAGTACAGCACGAACGTTTGGCCTCTGCTCCCACAGCAGAAGAGCCAGGAGGGAAAGCGGGTGCTGGACCTGTTCAGCACACAATCACCTTTACATTGGTGCATCCATCGTTGCTTTCACTGCTCACTTTCATACAGGAAAAGCATTTGAATGGAATCAGTCGAGAGCCTGCTCTCTGCTGCGCAGCAACACAGTCAGCGCAGAATGAACAGTGGCATCTGCTCCCACAGCAGAAGAACCAGCAGGGAAAGCTAGTGCTGGGCCTCTTCAGCACACAGGCTGCTTTGCAACGGTGTCACCATCATTGCAGTCTCTCCTCGGTTTCATACCTAAAAGTCCATTTGAATCCAAATTCTCAGCTGGTCTCTCTCAGCTGCAGGCATCACAGGGAGTACAGCAAGAATATTTGGCATCTGCTCCCACAGCAGAAGAGCCAGGAGGGAAAGCTGGTGCTGGACCTGTTCAGCACACAATCACCTTTACATTGGTGCATCCATCGGTGCTTTCACTGCTCACTTTCATACAGGAAAAGCATTTGAATGGAATCAGTTCAGAGCCTGCTCTCTGCTGGCAGCAACACATTCAGCACAGAATGAACAGTGGCATCTGCTCCCACAGCAGAACAACCAGCAGGGAAAGCTGGTGCTGGGCCTCTTCAGCACACAGGCTGCTTTGCAACGGTGTCACCATCATTGCAGTCTCTCCTCGGTTTCATACCTAAAAGTCCATTTGAATCCAAATTCTCAGCTGGTCTCTCTCAGCTGCAGGCAGCACAGTGAGTACAGCACGAACGTTTGGCCTCTGCTCCCACAGCAGAAGAGCCAGGAGGGAAAGCGGGTGCTGGACCTGTTCAGCACACAATCACCTTTACATTGGTGCATCCATCGTTGCTTTCACTGCTCACTTTCATACAGGAAAAGCATTTGAATGGAATCAGTCCAGAGCCTGCTCTCTGCTGCGCAGAAACACAGCACAGAATGAACCGTGGCATCTGCTCCCACAGCAGAAGAACCAGCAGGGAAAGCTAATGCTGGGCCTCTTCAGCACACAGGCTGCTTTGCAACGGTGTCACCATCATTGCAGTCTCTCCTCGGTTTCATACCTAAAAGTCCATTTGAATCCAAATTCTCAGCTGGTCGCTTTCAGCTGCCCAGCAGCACAGTGAGTACAGCACGAACGCTTGGCCTCTGCTCCCACAGGAGAAGAGCCAGGACGGAAAGCTGGTGCTGGACCTGTTCAGCACACAATCACCTTTACATTGGTGCATCCATCGTTGCTTTCACTGCTCCCTTTCATACAGGAAAAACATTTGAATGGAATCAGTTCAGAGCCTCCTCTCTGCTGCGCAGCAACACAGTCAGCGCAGAATGAACCGTGGCATCTGCTCCCACAGCAGAAGAACCAGCAGGGAAAGCTAATGCTGGGCCTCTTCAGCACACAGGCTGCTTTGCAACGGTGTCACCATCATTGCAGTCTCTCCTCGGTTTCATACCTAAAAGTCCATTTGAATCCAAATTCTCAGCTGGTCTCTCTCAGCTGCAGGCAGCACAGTGAGTACAGCACGAACGTTTGGCCTCTGCTCCCACAGCACAAGAGCCAGGAGGGAAAGCTGGTGCTGGACCTGTTCAGCACACAATCACCTTTACATTGGTGCATCCATCGGTGCTTTCACTGCTCACTTTCATACAGGAAAAGCATTTGAATGGAATCAGTGCAGAGCCTGCTCTCTGCTGCGCAGAAACACAGTCAGCGCAGAACGAACAGTGGCATCTGCTCCCACAGCAGAAGAACCAGCAGGGAAAGCTAATGCTGGGCCTCTTCAGCACACAGGCTGCTTTGCAACGGTGTCACCATCATTGCAGTCTCTCCTCGGTTTCATACCTAAAAGTCCATTTGAATCCAAATTCTCAGCTGGTCTCTCTCAGCTGCAGGCAGCACAGTGAGTACAGCACGAACGTTTGGCCTCTGCTCCCACAGCAGAAGTGTCAGGATTGAAAGCTGGTGCTGGACCTGTTCAGCACACAATCACCTTTACATTGGTGCATCCATCGTTGCTTTCACTGCTCACTTTCATACAGGAAAAGCATTTGAATGGAATCAGTTCAGAGCCTGCTCTCTGCTGCGCAGCAACACAGTCAGCACAGAACGAACAGTGGCATCTGCTCCCACAGCAGAACAACCAGCAGGGAAAGCTGGTGCTGGGCCTCTTCAGCACACAGGCTGCTTTGCAACGGTGTCACCATCATTGCAGTCTCTCCTCGGTTTCATACCTAAAAGTCCATTTGAATCCAAATTCTCAGCTGGTCTCTCTCAGCTGCAGGCAGCACAGTGAGTACAGCACGAACGTTTGGCCTCTGCTCCCACAGCAGAAGAGCCAGGAGGGAAAGCTGGTGCTGGACCTGTTCAGCACACAATCACCTTTACATTGGTGCATCCATCGTTGCTTTCACTGCTCACTTTCATACAGGAAAAGCATTTGAATGGAATCAGTTCAGAGCCTGCTCTCTGCTGCGCAGCAACACAGTCAGCGCAGAATGAACAGTGGCATCTGCTCCCACAGCAGAAGAACCAGCAGGGAAAGCTAGTGCTGGGCCTCTTCAGCACACAGGCTGCTTTGCAACGGTGTCACCATCATTGCAGTCTCTCCTTGGTTTCATACCTAAAACTCCATTTGAATCCAAATTCTCAGCTGGTCTCTCTCAGCTGCAGGCATCACAGTGAGTACAGCACGAACGTTTGGCCTCTGCTCCCACAGCAGAAGAGCCAGGAGGGAAAGCTGGTGCTGGACCTGTTCAGCACACAATCACCTTTACATTGGTGCATCCATCGGTGCTTTCACTGCTCACTTTCATACAGGAAAAGCATTTGAATGGAATCAGTTCAGAGCCTGCTGCTCTGCTGGCAGCAACACAGTCAGCACAGAATGAAGCAGCACAGTGAGTACAGCACGAACGTTTGGCCTCTGCTCCCACAGCAGAAGAGCCAGGAGGGAAAGCTGGTGCTGGACCTGTTCAGCACACAATCACCTTTACATTGGTGCATCCATCGTTGCTTTCACTGCTCCCTTTCATACAGGAAAAGCATTTGAATGGAATCAGTTCAGAGCCTGCTCTCTGCTGCGCAGCAACACAGTCAGCACAGAACGAACAGTGGCATCTGCTCCCACAGCAGAAGAACCAGCAGGGAAAGCTAGTGCTGGGCCTCTTCAGCACACAGGCTGCTTTGCAACGGTGTCACCATCATTGCAGTCTCTCCTCGGTTTCATACCTAAAACTCCATTTGAATCCAAATTCTCAGCTGGTCTCTTTCAGCTGCCCAGCAGCCCAGTGAGTAAATCACGAACGTTTGGCCTCTGCTCCCACAGCAGAAGAGCCAGGAGGGAAAGCTGGTGCTGGACCTGTTCAGCACACAATCACCTTTACATTGGTGCATCCATCGTTGCTTTCACTGCTCCCTTTCATACAGGAAAAGCATTTGAATGGAATCAGTTCAGAGCCTGCTCTCTGCTGCGCAGCAACACAGTCAGCACAGAATGAACAGTGGCATCTGCTCCCACAGCAGAAGAACCAGCAGGGAAAGCTAGTGCTGGGCCTCTTCAGCACACAGGCTGCTTTGCAACGGTGTCACCATCATTGCAGTCTCTCCTCGGTTTCATACCTAAAAGTCCATTTGAATCCAAATTCTCAGCTGGTCTCTCTCAGCTGCTCAGCAGCCCAGTGAGTGCAGCACGAACGTTTGGCCTCTGCTCCCACAGCAGAAGAGCCAGGAGGGAAAGCTGGTGTTGGACCTGTTCAGCACACAGTCACTTTTACATCGGTGCATCCATCGTTGCTTTCACTGCTCCCTTTCATACAGGAAAAGCATTTGAATGGAATTAGTCCAGAGCCTGCTCTCTGCTGGCAGCAACACAGTCAGCACAGAACGAACAGTGGCATCTGCTCCCACAGCAGAAGAACCAGCAGGGAAAGCTAGTGCTGGGCCTCTTCAGCACACAGGCTGCTTTGCAACGGTGTCACCATCATTGCAGTCTCTCCTCGGTTTCATACCTAAAACTCCATTTGAATCCAAATTCTCAGCTGGTCTCTCTCAGCTGCAGGCATCACAGTGAGTACAGCAAGAATATTTGGCATCTGCTCCCACAGCAGAAGAGCCAGGAGGGAAAGCTGGTGCTGGACCTGTTCAGCACACAATCACCTTTACATTGGTGCATCCATCGTTGCTTTCACTGCTCCCTTTCATACAGGAAAAGCATTTGAATGGAATCAGTTCAGAGCCTGCTCTCTGCTGCGCAGCAACACAGTCAGCGCAGAATGAACAGTGGCATCTGCTCCCACAGCAGAAGAACCAGCAGGGAAAGCTAATGCTGGGCCTCTTCAGCACACAGGCTGCTTTGCAACGGTGTCACCATCATTGCAGTCTCTCCTCGGTTTCATACCTAAAAGTCCATTTGAATCCAAATTCTCAGCTGGTCTCTCTCAGCTGCAGGCAGCACAGTGAGTACAGCACGAACGTTTGGCCTCTGCTCCCACAGCAGAAGAGCCAGGAGGGAAAGCTGGTGCTGGACCTGTTCAGCACACAATCACCTTTACATTGGTGCATCCATCGTTGCTTTCACTGCTCACTTTCATACAGGAAAAGCATTTGAATGGAATCAGTTCAGAGCCTGCTCTCTGCTGCGCAGCAACACAGTCAGCGCAGAATGAACAGTGGCATCTGCTCCCACAGCAGAAGAACCAGCAGGGAAAGCTGGTGCTGGGCCTCTTCAGCACACAGTGGTGCATCCATCGGTGCTTTCACTGCTCACTTTCATACAGGAAAAGCATTTGAATGGAATCAGTTCAGAGCCTGCTCTCTGCTGGCAGCAACACATTCAGCACAGAATGAACAGTGGCATCTGCTCCCACAGCAGAACAACCAGCAGGGAAAGCTGGTGCTGGGCCTCTTCAGCACACAGGCTGCTTTGCAACGGTGTCACCATCATTGCAGTCTCTCCTCGGTTTCATACCTAAAAGTCCATTTGAATCCAAATTCTCAGCTGGTCTCTCTCAGCTGCAGGCAGCACAGTGAGTACAGCACGAACGTTTGGCCTCTGCTCCCACAGCAGAAGAGCCAGGAGGGAAAGCGGGTGCTGGACCTGTTCAGCACACAATCACCTTTACATTGGTGCATCCATCGTTGCTTTCACTGCTCACTTTCATACAGGAAAAGCATTTGAATGGAATCAGTCCAGAGCCTGCTCTCTGCTGCGCAGCAACACAGTCAGCACAGAATGAACCGTGGCATCTGCTCCCACAGCAGAAGAACCAGCAGGGAAAGCTAATGCTGGGCCTCTTCAGCACACAGGCTGCTTTGCAACGGTGTCACCATCATTGCAGTCTCTCCTCGGTTTCATACCTAAAAGTCCATTTGAATCCAAATTCTCAGCTGGTCGCTTTCAGCTGCCCAGCAGCACAGTGAGTACAGCACGAACGTTTGGCCTCTGCTCCCACAGGAGAAGAGCCAGGAGGGAAAGCTGGTGCTGGACCTGTTCAGCACACAATCACCTTTACATTGGTGCATCCATCGTTGCTTTCACTGCTCCCTTTCATACAGGAAAAGCATTTGAATGGAATCAGTCCAGAGCCTGCTCTCTGCTGCGCAGCAACACAGTCAGCGCAGAATGAACAGTGGCATCTGCTCCCACAGCAGAAGAACCAGCAGGGAAAGCTAATGCTGGGCCTCTTCAGCACACAGGCTGCTTTGCAACGGTGTCACCATCATTGCAGTCTCTCCTCGGTTTCATACCTAAAACTCCATTTGAATCCAAATTCTCAGCTGGTCTCTCTCAGCTGCAGGCATCACAGTGAGTACAGCAAGAATATTTGGCCTCTGCTCCCACAGCAGAAGAGCCAGGAGGGAAAGCTGGTGCTGGACCTGTTCAGCACACAATCACCTTTACATTGGTGCATCCATCGTTGCTTTCACTGCTCACTTTCATACAGGAAAAGCATTTGAATGGAATCAGTCCAGAGCCTGCTCTCTGCTGCGCAGCAACACAGTCAGCGCAGAATGAACAGTGGCATCTGCTCCCACAGCAGAAGAACCAGCAGGGAAAGCTAATGCTGGGCCTCTTCAGCACACAGGCTGCTTTGCAACGGTGTCACCATCATTGCAGTCTCTCCTCGGTTTCATACCTAAAACTCCATTTGAATCCAAATTCTCAGCTGGTCTCTCTCAGCTGCAGGCATCACAGGGAGTACAGCAAGAATATTTGGCATCTGCTCCCACAGCAGAAGAGCCAGGAGGGAAAGCTGGTGCTGGACCTGTTCAGCACACAATCACCTTTACATTGGTGCATCCATCGGTGCTTTCACTGCTCCCTTTCATACAGGAAAAGCATTTGAATGGAATCAGTTCAGAGCCTGCTCTCTGCTGGCAGCAACACAGTCAGCACAGAATGAACAGTGGCATCTGCTCCCACAGCAGAACAACCAGCAGGGAAAGCTGGTGCTGGGCCTCTTCAGCACACAGGCTGCTTTGCAACGGTGTCACCATCATTGCAGTCTCTCCTCGGTTTCATACCTAAAAGTCCATTTGAATCCAAATTCTCAGCTGGTCTCTCTCAGCTGCAGGCAGCACAGTGAGTACAGCACGAACGTTTGGCCTCTGCTCCCACAGCAGAAGAGCCAGGAGGGAAAGCTGGTGCTGGACCTGTTCAGCACACAATCACCTTTACATTGGTGCATCCATCGTTGCTTTCACTGCTCACTTTCATACAGGAAAAGCATTTGAATGGAATCAGTCCAGAGCCTGCTCTCTGCTGCGCAGCAACACAGTCAGCACAGAATGAACAGTGGCATCTGCTCCCACAGCAGAAGAACCAGCAGGGAAAGCTAATGCTGGGCCTCTTCAGCACACAGGCTGCTTTGCAACGGTGTCACCATCATTGCAGTCTCTCCTCGGTTTCATACCTAAAAGTCCATTTGAATCCAAATTCTCAGCTGGTCTCTTTCAGCTGCCCAGCAGCACAGTGAGTACAGCACGAACGCTTGGCCTCTGCTCCCACAGCAGAAGAGCCAGGACGGAAAGCTGGTGCTGGACCTGTTCAGCACACAATCACCTTTACATTGGTGCATCCATCGTTGCTTTCACTGCTCACTTTCATACAGGAAAAACATTTGAATGGAATCAGTTCAGAGCCTCCTCTCTGCTGCGCAGCAACACAGTCAGCGCAGAATGAACCGTGGCATCTGCTCCCACAGCAGAAGAACCAGCAGGGAAAGCTAGTGCTGGGCCTCTTCAGCACACAGGCTGCTTTGCAACGGTGTCACCATCATTGCAGTCTCTCCTCGGTTTCATACCTAAAACTCCATTTGAATCCAAATTCTCAGCTGGTCTCTCTCAGCTGCAGGCATCACAGTGAGTACAGCACGAACGTTTGGCCTCTGCTCCCACAGCAGAAGAGCCAGGAGGGAAAGCTGGTGCTGGACCTGTTCAGCACACAATCACCTTTACATTGGTGCATCCATCGGTGCTTTCACTGCTCACTTTCATACAGGAAAAGCATTTGAATGGAATCAGTGCAGAGCCTGCTCTCTGCTGCGCAGAAACACAGTCAGCGCAGAATGAACAGTGGCATCTGCTCCCACAGCAGAAGAACCAGCAGGGAAAGCTAATGCTGGGCCTCTTCAGCACACAGGCTGCTTTGCAACGGTGTCACCATCATTGCAGTCTCTCCTCGGTTTCATACCTAAAACTCCATTTGAATCCAAATTCTCAGCTGGTCTCTCTCAGCTGCAGGCAGCACAGTGAGTACAGCACGAACGTTTGGCCTCTGCTCCCACAGCAGAAGAGCCAGGAGGGAAAGCTGGTGCTGGACCTGTTCAGCACACAATCACCTTTACATTGGTGCATCCATCGTTGCTTTCACTGCTCCCTTTCATACAGGAAAAGCATTTGAATGGAATCAGTTCAGAGCCTGCTCTCTGCTGCGCAGCAACACAGTCAGCACAGAAAGAACAGTGGCATCTGCTCCCACAGCAGAAGAACCAGCAGGGAAAGCTGGTGCTGGGCCTCTTCAGCACACAGGCTGCTTTGCAACGGTGTCACCATCATTGCAGTCTCTCCTCGGTTTCATACCTAAAAGTCCATTTGAATCCAAATTCTCAGCTGGTCGCTTTCAGCTGCCCAGCAGCACAGTGAGTACAGCACGAACGTTTGGCCTCTGCTCCCACAGCAGAAGAGCCAGGAGGGAAAGCTGGTGCTGGACCTGTTCAGCACACAATCACCTTTACATTGGTGCATCCATCGTTGCTTTCACTGCTCCCTTTCATACAGGAAAAGCATTTGAATGGAATCAGTCCAGAGCCTGCTCTCTGCTGCGCAGCAACACAGTCAGCGCAGAATGAACAGTGGCATCTGCTCCCACAGCAGAAGAACCAGCAGGGAAAGCTAGTGCTGGGCCTCTTCAGCACACAGGCTGCTTTGCAACGGTGTCACCATCATTGCAGTCTCTCCTCGGTTTCATACCTAAAAGTCCATTTGAATCCAAATTCTCAGCTGGTCGCTCTCTCAGCTGCAGGCAGCACAGTGAGTACAGCACGAACGTTTGGCCTCTGCTCCCACAGCAGAAGAGCCAGGAGGGAAAGCTGGTGCTGGACCTGTTCAGCACACAATCACCTTTACATTGGTGCATCCATCGTTCCTTTCACTGCTCACTTTCATACAGGAATAGCATTTGAATGGAATCAGTCCAGAGCCTGCTCTCTGCTGCGCAGCAACACAGTCAGCACAGAATGAACAGTGGCATCTGCTCCCACAGCAGAAGAACCAGCAGGGAAAGCTAGTGCTGGGCCTCTTCAGCACACAGGCTGCTTTGCAACGGTGTCACCATCATTGCAGTCTCTCCTCGGTTTCATACCTAAAAGTCCATTTGAATCCAAATTCTCAGCTGGTCTCTCTCAGCTGCAGGCAGCACAGTGAGTACAGCACGAACGTTTGGCCTCTGCTCCCACAGCAGAAGAGCCAGGAGGGAAAGCTGGTGCTGGACCTGTTCAGCACACAATCACCTTTACATTGGTGCATCCATCGTTGCTTTCACTGCTCCCTTTCATACAGGAAAAGCATTTGAATGGAATCAGTTCAGAGCCTGCTCTCTGCTGCGCAGCAACACAGTCAGCACAGAATGAACAGTGGCATCTGCTCCCACAGCAGAAGAACCAGCAGGGAAAGCTAATGCTGGGCCTCTTCAGCACACAGGCTGCTTTGCAACGGTGTCACCATCATTGCAGTCTCTCCTCGGTTTCATACCTAAAAGTCCATTTGAATCCAAATTCTCAGCTGGTCACTTTCAGCTGCCCAGCAGCACAGTGAGTACAGCACGAACGCTTGGCCTCTGCTTCCACAGCAGAAGAGCCAGGACGGAAAGCTGGTGCTGGACCTGTTCAGCACACAATCACCTTTACATTGGTGCATCCATCGTTGCTTTCACTGCTCCCTTTCATACAGGAAAAACATTTGAATGGAATCAGTTCAGAGCCTCCTCTCTGCTGCGCAGCAACACAGTCAGCGCAGAATGAACCGTGGCATCTGCTCCCACAGCAGAAGAACCAGCAGGGAAAGCTAGTGCTGGGCCTCTTCAGCACACAGGCTGCTTTGCAACGGTGTCACCATCATTGCAGTCTCTCCTCGGTTTCATACCTAAAAGTCCATTTGAATCCAAATTCTCAGCTGGTCTCTCTCAGCTGCAGGCAGCACAGTGAGTACAGCACGAACGTTTGGCCTCTGCTCCCACAGCAGAAGAGCCAGGAGGGAAAGCTGGTGCTGGACCTGTTCAGCACACAATCACCTTTACATTGGTGCATCCATCGTTGCTTTCACTGCTCCCTTTCATACAGGAAAAGCATTTGAATGGAATCAGTTCAGAGCCTGCTCTCTGCTGCGCAGCAACACAGTCAGCGCAGAATGAACAGTGGCATCTGCTCCCACAGCAGAAGAACCAGCAGGGAAAGCTAGTGCTGGGCCTCTTCAGCACACAGGCTGCTTTGCAACGGTGTCACCATCATTGCAGTCTCTCCTCGGTTTCATACCTAAAAGTCCATTTGAATCCAAATTCTCAGCTGGTCTCTTTCAGCTGCCCAGCAGCACAGTGAGTACAGCACGAACGTTTGGCTTCTGCTCCCACAGCAGAAGAGCCAGGAGGGAAAGCTTGTGCTGGACCTGTTCAGCACACAATCACCTTTACATTGGTGCATCCATCGTTGCTTTCACTGCTCACTTTCATACAGGAAAAGCATTTGAATGGAATCAGTTCAGAGCCTGCTCTCTGCTGCGCAGCAACACAGTCAGCGCAGAATGAACAGTGGCATCTGCTCCCACAGCAGAAGAACCAGCAGGGAAAGCTAATGCTGGGCCTCTTCAGCACACAGGCTGCTTTGCAACGGTGTCACCATCATTGCAGTCTCTCCTCGGTTTCATACCTAAAACTCCATTTGAATCCAAATTCTCAGCTGGTCTCTCTCAGCTGCAGGCATCACAGTGAGTACAGCACGAACGTTTGGCCTCTGCTCCCACAGCACAAGAGCCAGGAGGGAAAGCTGGTGCTGGACCTGTTCAGCACACAATCACCTTTACATTGGTGCATCCATCGGTGCTTTCACTGCTCCCTTTCATACAGGAAAAGCATTTGAATGGAATCAGTCCAGAGCCTGCTCTCTGCTGCGCAGAAACACAGTCAGCGCAGAATGAACAGTGGCATCTGCTCCCACAGCAGAAGAACCAGCAGGGAAAGCTAATGCTGGGCCTCTTCAGCACACAGGCTGCTTTGCAACGGTGTCACCATCATTGCAGTCTCTCCTCGGTTTCATACCTAAAAGTCCATTTGAATCCAAATTCTCAGCTGGTCGCTCTCAGCTGCAGGAAGCACAGTGAGTACAGCACGAACGTTTGGCCTCTGCTCCCACAGCAGAAGAGCCAGGAGGGAAAGCTGGTGCTGGACCTGTTCAGCACACAATCACCTTTACATTGGTGCATCCATCGTTGCTTTCACTGCTCCCTTTCATACAGGAAAAGCATTTGAATGGAATCAGTTCAGAGCCTGCTCTCTGCTGGCAGCAACACAGTCAGCGCAGAATGAACAGTGGCATCTGCTCCCACAGCAGAAGAACCAGCAGGGAAAGCTAATGCTGGGCCTCTTCAGCACACAGGCTGCTTTGCAACGGTGTCACCATCATTGCAGTCTCTCCTCGGTTTCATACCTAAAACTCCATTTGAATCCAAATTCTCAGCTGGTCACTTTCAGCTGCCCAGCAGCACAGTGAGTACAGCACGAACGCTTGGCCTCTGCTCCCACAGCAGAAGAGCCAGGAGGGAAAGCTGGTGCTGGACCTGTTCAGCACACAATCACCTTTACATTGGTGCATCCATCGGTGCTTTCACTGCTCACTTTCATACAGTTGAATGGCAGAGCAGCAACACAGTCAGCGCAGAATGAACAGTGGCATCTGCTCCCACAGCAGAAGAAAAAGCAGGGAAAGCTAATGCTGGGCCTCTTCAGCACACAGGCTGCTTTGCAACGGTGTCACCATCATTGCAGTCTCTCCTCGGTTTCATACCTAAAACTCCATTTGAATCCAAATTCTCAGCTGGTCGCTCTCAGCTGCAGCAGCACAGTGAGTACAGCACGAACGTTTGGCCTCTGCTCCCACAGCACAAGAGCCAGGAGGGAAAGCTGGTGCTGGACCTGTTCAGCACACAATCACCTTTACATTGGTGCATCCATCGTTGCTTTCACTGCTCACTTTCATACAGGAAAAGCATTTGAATGGAATCAGTCCAGAGCCTGCTCTCTGCTACGCAGAAACACAGTCAGCGCAGAATGAACAGTGGCATCTGCTCCCACAGCAGAAGAACCAGCAGGGAAAGCTACAGGAAAAGCATTTGAATGGAATCAGTCCAGAGCCTATTCTCTGCTACGCGGAACTAATGCTGGGCCTCTTCAGCACACAGGCTGCTTTGCAACGGTGTCACCATCATTGCAGTCTCTCCTCGGTTTCATACCTAAAACTCCATTTGAATCCAAATTCTCAGCTGGTCGCTTTCAGCTGCTCAGCAGCCCAGTGAGTGCAGCATGAACGTTTGGCCTCTGCTCCCACAGCACAAGAGCCAGGAGGGAAAGCTGGTGCTGGACCTGTTCAGCACACAATCACCTTTACATTGGTGCATCCATCGTCGCTTTCACTGCTCCCTTTCATACAGGAAAAGCATTTGAATGGAATCAGTCCAGAGCCTGCTCTCTGCTACGCAGCAACACAGTCAGCACAGAATGAACAGTGGCATCTGCTCCCACAGCAGAAGAACCAGCAGGGAAAGCTAGTGCTGGGCCTCTTCAGCACACAGGCTGCTTTGCAACGGTGTCACCATCATTGCAGTCTCTCCTCGGTTTCATACCTAAAACTCCATTTGAATCCAAATTCTCAGCTGGTCGCTTTCAGCTGCCCAGCAGCCCAGTGAGTACAGCACGAACGTTTGGCCTCTGCTCCCACAGCAGAAGAGCCAGGAGGGAAAGCTGGTGCTGGACCTGTTCAGCACACAATCACCTTTACATTGGTGCATCCATCTTTGCTTTCACTGCTCACTTTCATACAGGAAAAGCATTTGAATGGAATCAGTTCACAGGCTGCTCTCTGCTGCGCA
Source organism: Pezoporus occidentalis (assembly GCF_034315485.1). NCBI lineage: Eukaryota > Metazoa > Chordata > Aves > Psittaciformes > Psittacidae > Pezoporus > Pezoporus occidentalis. Next base: position 37,479 of record NW_026916000.1, read on the forward strand.
GCAGCACCGTCAGCGCAGAATGAACAGTGGCATCTGCTCCCACAGCAGAAGAACCAGCAGGGAAAGCTAATGCTGGGCCTCTTCAGCACACAGGCTGCTTTGCAACGGTGTCACCATCATTGCAGTCTCTCCTCGGTTTCATACCTAAAACTCCATTTGAATCCAAATTCTCAGCTGGTCGCTTTCAGCTGCCCAGCAGCACAGTGAGTCCAGAACGAACGTTTGGCTTCTGCTCCCACAGCAGAAGAGCCAGGATTGAAAGCTTGTGCTGGACCTGTTCAGCACACAATCACCTTTACATTGGTGCATCCATCGTTGCTTTCACTGCTCCCTTTCATACAGTAAAATCATTTGAATGGAATCAGTTCAGAGCCTGCTCTCTGCTGCGCAGCAACACAGTCAGCACAGAACGAACAGTGGCATCTGCTCCCACAGCAGAAGAACCAGCAGGGAAAGCTAGTGCTGGGCCTCTTCAGCACACAGGCTGCTTTGCAACGGTGTCACCATCATTGCAGTCTCTCCTCGGTTTCATACCTAAAACTCCATTTGAATCCAAATTCTCAGCTGGTCGCTTTCAGCTGCCCAGCAGCCCAGTCAGTGCAGCACGAACGTTTGGCCTCTGCTCCCACAGCAGAAGAGCCAGGAGGGAAAGCTGGTGTTGGACCTGTTCAGCACGCAGTCACTTTTACATCGGTGCATCCATCGTTGCTTTCACTGCTCCCTTTCATACAGGAAAATCATTTGAATGGAATTAGTCCAGAGCCTGCTCTCTGCTGCGCAACAACACAGTCAGCACAGAATGAACAGTGGCATCTGCTCCCACAGCAGAAGAACCAGCAGGGAAAGCTAGTGCTGGGCCTCTTCAGCACACAGGCTGCTTTGCAACGGTGTCACCATCATTGCAGTCTCTCCTCGGTTTCATACCTAAAAGTCCATTTGAATCCAAATTCTCAGCTGGTCGCTCTCAGCTGCAGGAAGCACAGTGAGTACAGCACGAACGTTTGGCCTCTGCTCCCACAGCAGAAGTGTCAGGATTGAAAGCTGGTGCTGGACCTGTTCAGCACACAATCACCTTTACATTGGTGCATCCATCGTTGCTTTCACTGCTCCCTTTCATACAGGAAAAGCATTTGAATGGAATCAGTTAACAGCCGGCTCTCTGCTGGCAGCAACACAGTCAGCGCAGAATGAACAGTGGCATCTGCTCCCACAGCAGAAGAACCAGCAGGGAAAGCTAATGCTGGGCCTCTTCAGCACACAGGCTGCTTTGCAACGGTGTCACCATCATTGCAGTCTCTCCTCGGTTTCATACCTAAAAGTCCATTTGAATCCAAATTCTCAGCTGGTCACTTTCAGCTGCCCAGCAGCACAGTGAGTACAGCACGAACGCTTGGCCTCTGCTTCCACAGCAGAAGAGCCAGGAGGGAAAGCTGGTGCTGGACCTGTTCAGCACACAATCACCTTTACATTGGTGCATCCATCGGTGCTTTCACTGCTCCCTTTCATACAGGAAAAGCATTTGAATGGAATCAGTCCAGAGCCTGCTCTCTGCTACGCAGAAACACAGTCAGCGCAGAATGAACAGTGGCATCTGCTCCCACAGCAGAAGAACCAGCAGGGAAAGCTAATGCTGGGCCTCTTCAGCACACAGGCTGCTTTGCAACGGTGTCACCATCATTGCAGTCTCTCCTCGGTTTCATACCTAAAAGTCCATTTGAATCCAAATTCTCAGCTGGTCGCTTTCAGCTGCTCAGCAGCCCAGTGAGTGCAGCACGAACGTTTGGCCTCTGCTCCCACAGCACAAGAGCCAGGAGGGAAAGCTGGTGTTGGACCTGTTCAGCACCATCACTTTTACATGGTGCATCCATCGTTGCTTTCACTGCTCC
>NW_026916001.1:0-19798 GCF_034315485.1 Pezoporus occidentalis
ACTGATTACATTCAAATGCTTTTCCTGTATGAAAATTAGCAGTGAAAGCAACGATGGATGCACCAATGTAAAGGTGATTGTGTGCTGAACAGGTCCAGCACAAGCTTTCAACCTGGCTCTTCTGCTGTGGGAGCAGAGGCCAAACGTTCGTGCTGTACTCACTGTGCTGCCTGCAGCTGAGAGAGACCAGCTGAGAATTTGGATTCAAATGGACTTTTAGGTATGAAACCGAGGAGAGACTGCAATGATGGTGACACCGTTGCAAAGCAGCCTGTGTGCTGAAGAGGCCCAGCACCAGCTTTCCCTGCTGGTTCTTCTGCTGTGGGAGCAGATGCCACTGTTCTTTCTGTGCTGACTGTGTTGCTGCCACCAGAGAGCAGGCTCTGGACTGATTCCCTTCAAATGCTTTTCCTGTATGAAAGGGAGCAGTGAAAGCAACGATGGATGTACCGATGTAAAAGTGACTGTGTGCTGAACAGGTCCAGCACCAGCTTTCAATCCCTGACGGTACTTCTGCTGTGGGAGCAGATGCCACGGTTCATTCTGCGCTGACTGTGTTGCTGCGCAGCAGAGAGCAGGCTCTGAACTGATTCCATTCAAATGCTTTTCCTGTATGAAAGTGAGCAGTGAAAGCAACGATGGATGCACCAATGTAAAGGTGATTGTGTGCTGAACAGGTCCAGCACCAGCTTTCCCTCCTGGCTCTTCTGCTGTGGGAGCAGAGGCCAAACGTTCGTGCTGTACTCACTGTGCTGCCTGCAGCTGAGAGAGACCAGCTGAGAATTTGGATTCAAATGGACTTTTAGGTATGAAACCGAGGAGAGACTGCAATGATGGTGACACCGTTGCAAAGCAGCCTGTGTGCTGAAGAGGCCCAGCACTAGCTTTCCCTGCTGGTTCTTCTGCTGTGGGAGCAGATGCCACTGTTCATTCTGTGCTGACTGTGTTGCTGCGCAGCAGAGAGCAGGCTCTGGACTGATTCCATTCAAATGCTTTTCCTGTATGAAAGTGAGCAGTGAAAGCAACGATGGATGCACCAATGTAAAGGTGATTGTGTGCTGAACAGGTCCAGCACCAGCTTTCCCTCCTGGCTCTTCTGCTGTGGGAGCAGAGGCCAAACGTTCGTGCTGTACTCACTGTGCTGCCTGCAGCTGAGAGCGACCAGCTGAGAATTTGGATTCAAATGGACTTTTAGGTATGAAACCGAGGAGAGACTGCAATGATGGTGACACCGTTGCAAAGCAGCCTGTGTGCTGAAGAGGCCCAGCACTAGCTTTCCCTGCTGGTTCTTCTGCTGTGGGAGCAGATGCCACTGTTCATTCTGTGCTGACTGTGTTGCTGCGCAGCAGAGAGCAGGCTCTGAACTGATTCCATTCAAATGCTTTTCCTGTATGAAAGGGAGCAGTGAAAGCAACGATGGATGCACCAATGTAAAGGTGATTGTGTGCTGAACAGGTCCAGCACCAGCTTTCCCTCCTGGCTCTTCTGCTGTGGGAGCAGAGGCCAAACGTTCGTGCTGTACTCACTGTGCTGCCTGCAGCTGAGAGAGACCAGCAGAGAATTTGGATTCAAATGGACTTTTAGGTATGAAACCGAGGAGAGACTGCAATGATGGTGACACCGTTGCAAAGCAGCCTGTGTGCTGAAGAGGCCCAGCACTAGCTTTCCCTGCTGGTTCTTCTGCTGTGGGAGCAGATGCCACTGTTCATTCTGTGCTGACTGTGTTGCTGCGCAGCAGAGAGCAGGCTCTGAACTGATTCCATTCAAATGCTTTTCCTGTATGAAAGGGAGCAGTGAAAGCAACGATGGATGCACCAATGTAAAGGTGATTGTGTGCTGAACAGGTCCAGCACCAGCTTTCAATCCTGACACTTCTGCTGTGGGAGCAGAGGCCAAACGTTCGTGCTGTACTCACTGGGGTGCTGGGCAGCTGAAAGCGACCAGCTGAGAATTTGGATTCAAATGGAGTTTTAGGTATGAAACCGAGGAGAGACTGCAATGATGGTGACACCGTTGCAAAGCAGCCTGTGTGCTGAAGAGGCCCAGCACCAGCTTTCCCTGCTGGTTCTTCTGCTGTGGGAGCAGATGCCACTGTTCATTCTGCGCTGACTGTGTTGCTGCGCAGCAGAGAGCAGGCTCTGAACTGATTACATTCAAATGCTTTTCCTGTATGAAAATTAGCAGTGAAAGCAACGATGGATGCACCAATGTAAAGGTGATTGTGTGCTGAACAGGTCCAGCACAAGCTTTCAACCTGGCTCTTCTGCTGTGGGAGCAGAGGCCAAACGTTCGTGCTGTACTCACTGTGCTGCCTGCAGCTGAGAGAGACCAGCTGAGAATTTGGATTCAAATGGACTTTTAGGTATGAAACCGAGGAGAGACTGCAATGATGGTGACACCGTTGCAAAGCAGCCTGTGTGCTGAAGAGGCCCAGCACCAGCTTTCCCTGCTGGTTCTTCTGCTGTGGGAGCAGATGCCACTGTTCTTTCTGTGCTGACTGTGTTGCTGCCACCAGAGAGCAGGCTCTGGACTGATTCCCTTCAAATGCTTTTCCTGTATGAAAGGGAGCAGTGAAAGCAACGATGGATGTACCGATGTAAAAGTGACTGTGTGCTGAACAGGTCCAACTACAGCTTTCCCTCCTGGCTCTTCTGCTGTGGGAGCAGAGGCCAAACGTTCGTGCTGTACTCACTGGGCTGCTGGGCAGCTGAAGAGCGACCAGCAGAGAATTTGGATTCAAATGGACTTTTAGGTATGAAACCGAGGAGAGACTGCAATGATGGTGACACCGTTGCAAAGCAGCCTGTGTGCTGAAGAGGCCCAGCACTAGCTTTCCCTGCTGGTTCTTCTGCTGTGGGAGCAGATGCCACTGTTCATTCTGTGCTGACTGTGTTGCTGCGCAGCAGAGAGCAGGCTCTGAACTGATTCCATTCAAATGCTTTTCCTGTATGAAAGGGAGCAGTGAAAGCAACGATGGATGCACCAATGTAAAGGTGATTGTGTGCTGAACAGGTCCAGCACCAGCTTTCAATCCTGACACTTCTGCTGTGGGAGCAGAGGCCAAACGTTCGTGCTGTACTCACTGTGCTGCTGGGCAGCTGAGAGCGACCAGCTGAGAATTTGGATTCAAATGGACTTTTAGGTATGAAACCGAGGAGAGACTGCAATGATGGTGACACCGTTGCAAAGCAGCCTGTGTGCTGAAGAGGCCCAGCACTAGCTTTCCCTGCTGGTTCTTCTGCTGTGGGAGCAGATGCCACTGTTCATTCTGTGCTGACTGTGTTGCTGCGCAGCAGAGAGCAGGCTCTGAACTGATTCCATTCAAATGCTTTTCCTGTATGAAAGGGAGCAGTGAAAGCAACGATGGATGCACCAATGTAAAGGTGATTGTGTGCTGAACAGGTCCAGCACCAGCTTTCCCTCCTGGCTCTTCTGCTGTGGGAGCAGAGGCCAAACGTTCGTGCTGTACTCACTGTGCTGCCTGCAGCTGAGGGCGACCAGCTGAGAATTTGGATTCAAATGGACTTTTAGGTATGAAACCGAGGAGAGACTGCAATGATGGTGACACCGTTGCAAAGCAGCCTGTGTGCTGAAGAGGCCCAGCACTAGCTTTCCCTGCTGGTTCTTCTGCTGTGGGAGCAGATGCCACTGTTCATTCTGTGCTGACTGTGTTGCTGCGCAGCAGAGAGCAGGCTCTGAACTGATTCCATTCAAATGCTTTTCCTGTATGAAAGTGAGCAGTGAAAGCAACGATGGATGCACCAATGTAAAGGTGATTGTGTGCTGAACAGGTCCAGCACCAGCTTTCAATCCTGGCTCTTCTGCTGTGGGAGCAGAAGCCAAACGTTCGTGCTGTACTCACTGTGCTGCCTGCAGCTGAGAGAGACCAGCTGAGAATTTGGATTCAAATGGACTTTTAGGTATGAAACCGAGGAGAGACTGCAATGATGGTGACACCGTTGCAAAGCAGCCTGTGTGCTGAAGAGGCCCAGCACTAGCTTTCCCTGCTGGTTCTTCTGCTGTGGGAGCAGATGCCACTGTTCATTCTGTGCTGACTGTGTTGCTGCCACCAGAGAGCAGGCTCTGGACTGATTCCATTCAAATGCTTTTCCTGTATGAAAGGGAGCAGTGAAAGCAACGATGGATGCACCAATGTAAAAGTGATTGTGTGCTGAACAGGTCCAGCACCAGCTTTCAATCCTGGCTCTTCTGCTGTGGGAGCAGAGGCCAAACGTTCGCGCTGTGCTCACTGGGCTGCTGGGCAGCTGAAAGCGACCAGCTGAGAATTTGGATTCAAATGGACTTTTAGGTATGAAACCGAGGAGAGACTGCAATGATGGTGACACCGTTGCAAAGCAGCCTGTGTGCTGAAGAGGCCCAGCACTAGCTTTCCCTGCTGGTTCTTCTGCTGTGGGAGCAGATGCCACTGTTCATTCTGTGCTGACTGTGTTGCTGCGCAGCAGAGAGCAGGCTCTGAACTGATTCCATTCAAATGCTTTTCCTGTATGAAAGGGAGCAGTGAAAGCAACGATGGATGCACCAATGTAAAGGTGATTGTGTGCTGAACAGGTCCAGCACCAGCTTTCCCTCCTGGCTCTTCTGCTGTGGGAGCAGAGGCCAAACGTTCGTGCTGTACTCACTGTGCTGCCTGCAGCTGAGAGAGACCAGCTGAGAATTTGGATTCAAATGGACTTTTAGGTATGAAACCGAGGAGAGACTGCAATGATGGTGACACCGTTGCAAAGCAGCCTGTGTGCTGAAGAGGCCCAGCACCAGCTTTCCCTGCTGGTTCTTCTGCTGTGGGAGCAGATGCCACTGTTCATTCTGTGCTGACTGTGTTGCTGCGCAGCAGAGAGCAGGCTCTGGACTGATTCCCTTCAAATGCTTTTCCTGTATGAAAGGGAGCAGTGAAAGCAACGATGGATGTACCGATGTAAAAGTGACTGTGTGCTGAACAGGTCCAACTACAGCTTTCCCTCCTGGCTCTTCTGCTGTGGGAGCAGAGGCCAAACGTTCGTGCTGTACTCACTGGGCTGCTGGGCAGCTGAAAGCGACCAGCTGAGAATTTGGATTCAAATGGACTTTTAGGTATGAAACCGAGGAGAGACTGCAATGATGGTGACACCGTTGCAAAGCAGCCTGTGTGCTGAAGAGGCCCAGCACTAGCTTTCCCTGCTGGTTCTTCTGCTGTGGGAGCAGATGCCACTGTTCCTTCTGTGCTGACTGTGTTGCTGCGCAGCAGAGAGCAGGCTCTGAACTGATTCCATTCAAATGCTTTTCCTGTATGAAAGGGAGCAGTGAAAGCAACGATGGATGCACCAATGTAAAGGTGATTGTGTGCTGAACAGGTCCAGCACCAGCTTTCCCTCCTGGCTCTTCTGCTGTGGGAGCAGAGGCCAAACGTTCGTGCTGTACTCACTGTGCTGCCTGCAGCTGAGAGAGACCAGCTGAGAATTTGGATTCAAATGGACTTTTAGGTATGAAACCGAGGAGAGACTGCAGTGATGGTGACACCGTTGCAAAGCAGCCTGTGTGCTGAAGAGGCCCAGCACCAGCTTTCCCTGCTGGTTCTTCTGCTGTGGGAGCAGATGCCACTGTTCATTCTGTGCTAAGTTGCTGCGCAGCAGAGAGCAGGCTCTGGACTGATTCCATTCAAATGCTTTTCCTGTATGAAAGGGAGCAGTGAAAGCAACGATGGATGCACCAATGTAAAGGTGATTGTGTGCTGAACAGGTCCAGCACCAGCTTTCCCTCCTGGCTCTTCTGCTGTGGGAGCAGAGGCCAAACGTTCGTGCTGTACTCACTGTGCTGCCTGCAGCTGAGGGCGACCAGCTGAGAATTTGGATTCAAATGGACTTTTAGGTATGAAACCGAGGAGAGACTGCAATGATGGTGACACCGTTGCAAAGCAGCCTGTGTGCTGAAGAGGCCCAGCACTAGCTTTCCCTGCCGGTACTTCTGCTGTGGGTGTTGCTGCGCAGCAGAGAGCAGGCTCTGAACTGATTCCATTCAAATGCTTTTCCTGTATGAAAGGGAGCAGTGAAAGCAACGATGGATGCACCAATGTAAAGGTGATTGTGTGCTGAACAGGTCCAGCACCAGCTTTCCCTCCTGGCTCTTCTGCTGTGGGAGCAGAGGCCAAACGTTCGTGCTGTACTCACTGTGCTGCCTGCAGCTGAGAGAGACCAGCTGAGAATTTGGATTCAAATGGACTTTTAGGTATGAAACCGAGGAGAGACTGCAATGATGGTGACACCGTTGCAAAGCAGCCTGTGTGCTGAAGAGGCCCAGCACTAGCTTTCCCTGCTGGTTCTTCTGCTGTGGGAGCAGATGCCACTGTTCATTCTGTGCTGACTGTGTTGCTGCGCAGCAGAGAGCAGGCTCTGAACTGATTCCATTCAAATGCTTTTCCTGTATGAAAGGGAGCAGTGAAAGCAACGATGGATGCACCAATGTAAAGGTGATTGTGTGCTGAACAGGTCCAGCACCAGCTTTCCCTCCTGGCTCTTCTGCTGTGGGAGCAGAGGCCAAACGTTCGTGCTGTACTCACTGTGCTGCCTGCAGCTGAGAGAGACCAGCTGAGAATTTGGATTCAAATGGACTTTTAGGTATGAAACCGAGGAGAGACTGCAATGATGGTGACACCGTTGCAAAGCAGCCTGTGTGCTGAAGAGGCCCAGCACTAGCTTTCCCTGCTGGTTCTTCTGCTGTGGGAGCAGATGCCACTGTTCATTCTGTGCTGACTGTGTTGCTGCGCAGCAGAGAGCAGGCTCTGAACTGATTCCATTCAAATGCTTTTCCTGTATGAAAGGGAGCAGTGAAAGCAACGATGGATGCACCAATGTAAAGGTGATTGTGTGCTGAACAGGTCCAGCACCAGCTTTCAATCCTGGCTCTTCTGCTGTGGGAGCAGAAGCCAAACGTTCGTGCTGTACTCACTGTGCTGCCTGGGCAGCTGAGAGAGACCAGCTGAGAATTTGGATTCAAATGGACTTTTAGGTATGAAACCGAGGAGAGACTGCAATGATGGTGACACCGTTGCAAAGCAGCCTGTGTGCTGAAGAGGCCCAGCACTAGCTTTCCCTGCTGGTTCTTCTGCTGTGGGAGCAGATGCCACTGTTCATTCTGCGCTGACTGTGTTGCTGCGCAGCAGAGAGCAGGCTCTGAACTGATTCCATTCAAATGCTTTTCCTGTATGAAAGGGAGCAGTGAAAGCAACGATGGATGCACCAATGTAAAGGTGATTGTGTGCTGAACAGGTCCAGCACCAGCTTTCAATCCTGACACTTCTGCTGTGGGAGCAGAGGCCAAACGTTCGTGCTGTACTCACTGTGCTGCCTGCAGCTGAGAGAGACCAGCTGAGAATTTGGATTCAAATGGAGTTTTAGGTATGAAACCGAGGAGAGACTGCAATGATGGTGACACCGTTGCAAAGCAGCCTGTGTGCTGAAGAGGCCCAGCACTAGCTTTCCCTGCTGGTTCTTCTGCTGTGGGAGCAGATGCCACTGTTCATTCTGTGCTGACTGTGTTGCTGCGCAGCAGAGAGCAGGCTCTGAACTGATTCCATTCAAATGCTTTTCCTGTATGAAAGGGAGCAGTGAAAGCAACGATGGATGCACCAATGTAAAGGTGATTGTGTGCTGAACAGGTCCAGCACCAGCTTTCAATCCTGCCTCTTCTGCTGTGGGAGCAGAAGCCAAACGTTCGTGCTGTACTCACTGTGCTGCTGGGCAGCTGAGAGCGACCAGCTGAGAATTTGGATTCAAATGGAGTTTTAGGTATGAAACCGAGGAGAGACTGCAATGATGGTGACACCGTTGCAGCTCTGAACTGATTACATTCAAATGCTTTTCCTGTATGAAAGGGAGCAGTGAAAGCAACGATGGATGCACCAATGTAAAGGTGATTGTGTGCTGAACAGGTCCAGCACAAGCTTTCAATCCTGGCTCTTCTGCTGTGGGAGCAGAAGCCAAACGTTCGTGCTGTACTCACTGTGCTGCTGCAGCTGAAAGCGACCAGCTGAGAATTTGGATTCAAATGGAGTTTTAGGTATGAAACCGAGGAGAGACTGCAATGATGGTGACACCGTTGCAAAGCAGCCTGTGTGCTGAAGAGGCCCAGCACTAGCTTTCCCTGCTGGTTCTTCTGCTGTGGGAGCAGATGCCACTGTTCATTCTGTGCTGACTGTGTTGCTGCGCAGCAGAGAGCAGGCTCTGAACTGATTCCATTCAAATGCTTTTCCTGTATGAAAGGGAGCAGTGAAAGCAACGATGGATGCACCAATGTAAAGGTGATTGTGTGCTGAACAGGTCCAGCACCAGCTTTCAATCCTGACACTTCTGCTGTGGGAGCAGAAGCCAAACGTTCGTGCTGTACTCACTGTGCTGCCTGCAGCTGAGAGAGACCAGCTGAGAATTTGGATTCAAATGGAGTTTTAGGTATGAAACCGAGGAGAGACTGCAATGATGGTGACACCGTTGCAAAGCAGCCTGTGTGCTGAAGAGGCCCAGCACTAGCTTTCCCTGCTGGTTCTTCTGCTGTGGGAGCAGATGCCACTGTTCATTCTGTGCTGACTGTGTTGCTGCGCAGCAGAGAGCAGGCTCTGAACTGATTCCATTCAAATGCTTTTCCTGTATGAAAGGGAGCAGTGAAAGCAACGATGGATGCACCAATGTAAAGGTGATTGTGTGCTGAACAGGTCCAGCACCAGCTTTCAATCCTGGCTCTTCTGCTGTGGGAGCAGAGGCCAAACGTTCGTGCTGTACTCACTGTGCTGCTGGGCAGCTGAGAGCGACCAGCTGAGAATTTGGATTCAAATGGACTTTTAGGTATGAAACCGAGGAGAGACTGCAATGATGGTGACACCGTTGCAAAGCAGCCTGTGTGCTGAAGAGGCCCAGCACCAGCTTTCCCTGCTGGTTCTTCTGCTGTGGGAGCAGATGCCACTGTTCATTCTGTGCTGACTGTGTTGCTGCGCAGCAGAGAGCAGGCTCTGAACTGATTCCATTCAAATGCTTTTCCTGTATGAAAGGGAGCAGTGAAAGCAACGATGGATGCACCAATGTAAAGGTGATTGTGTGCTGAACAGGTCCAGCACCAGCTTTCAATCCTGACACTTCTGCTGTGGGAGCAGAGGCCAAACGTTCGTGCTGTACTCACTGTGCTGCTGGGCAGCTGAAAGCGACCAGCTGAGAATTTGGATTCAAATGGAGTTTTAGGTATGAAACCGAGGAGAGACTGCAATGATGGTGACACCGTTGCAAAGCAGCCTGTGTGCTGAAGAGGCCCAGCACTAGCTTTCCCTGCTGGTTCTTCTGCTGTGGGAGCAGATGCCACTGTTCATTCTGTGCTGACTGTGTTGCTGCGCAGCAGAGAGCAGGCTCTGACTGATTCCATTCAAATGCTTTTCCTGTATGAAAGTGAGCAGTGAAAGCAACGATGGATGCACCAATGTAAAGGTGATTGTGTGCTGAACAGGTCCAGCACCAGCTTTCCCTCCTGGCTCTTCTGCTGTGGGAGCAGAGGCCAAACGTTCGTGCTGTACTCACTGTGCTGCTGGGCAGCTGAAAGAGACCAGCTGAGAATTTGGATTCAAATGGAGTTTTAGGTATGAAACCGAGGAGAGACTGCAATGATGGTGACACCGTTGCAAAGCAGCCTGTGTGCTGAAGAGGCCCAGCACTAGCTTTCCCTGCTGGTTCTTCTGCTGTGGGAGCAGATGCCACTGTTCATTCTGCGCTGACTGTGTTGCTGCGCAGCAGAGAGCAGGCTCTGAACTGATTCCATTCAAATGCTTTTCCTGTATGAAAGGGAGCAGTGAAAGCAACGATGGATGCACCAATGTAAAGGTGATTGTGTGCTGAACAGGTCCAGCACCAGCTTTCCCTCCTGGCTCTTCTGCTGTGGGAGCAGAGGCCAAACGTTCGTGCTGTACTCACTGTGCTGCCTGCAGCTGAGAGAGACCAGCTGAGAATTTGGATTCAAATGGAGTTTTAGGTATGAAACCGAGGAGAGACTGCAATGATGGTGACACCGTTGCAAAGCAGCCTGTGTGCTGAAGAGGCCCAGCACTAGCTTTCCCTGCTGGTTCTTCTGCTGTGGGAGCAGATGCCACGGTTCATTCTGTGCTGACTGTGTTGCTGCGCAGCAGAGAGCAGGCTCTGGACTGATTCCATTCAAATGCTTTTCCTGTATGAAAGGGAGCAGTGAAAGCAACGATGGATGCACCAATGTAAAGGTGATTGTGTGCTGAACAGGTCCAGCACCAGCTTTCCCTCCTGGCTCTTCTGCTGTGGGAGCAGAGGCCAAACGTTCGTGCTGTACTCACTGTGCTGCCTGCAGCTGAGAGAGACCAGCTGAGAATTTGGATTCAAATGGACTTTTAGGTATGAAACCGAGGAGAGACTGCAATGATGGTGACACCGTTGCAAAGCAGCCTGTGTGCTGAAGAGGCCCAGCACTAGCTTTCCCTGCTGGTTCTTCTGCTGTGGGAGCAGATGCCACTGTTCATTCTGTGCTGACTGTGTTGCTGCGCAGCAGAGAGCAGGCTCTGAACTGATTCCATTCAAATGCTTTTCCTGTATGAAAGGGAGCAGTGAAAGCAACGATGGATGCACCAATGTAAAGGTGATTGTGTGCTGAACAGGTCCAGCACCAGCTTTCAATCCTGGCTCTTCTGCTGTGGGAGCAGAAGCCAAACGTTCGTGCTGTACTCACTGTGCTGCTGGGCAGCTGAAAGCGACCAGCTGAGAATTTGGATTCAAATGGACTTTTAGGTATGAAACCGAGGAGAGACTGCAATGATGGTGACACCGTTGCAAAGCAGCCTGTGTGCTGAAGAGGCCCAGCACCAGCTTTCCCTGCTGGTTCTTCTGCTGTGGGAGCAGATGCCACTGTTCATTCTGTGCTGACTGTGTTGCTGCGCAGCAGAGAGCAGGCTCTGAACTGATTCCATTCAAATGCTTTTCCTGTATGAAAGGGAGCAGTGAAAGCAACGATGGATGCACCAATGTAAAGGTGATTGTGTGCTGAACAGGTCCAGCACCAGCTTTCAATCCTGACACTTCTGCTGTGGGAGCAGAGGCCAAACGTTCGTGCTGTACTCACTGTGCTGCCTGCAGCTGAGAGAGACCAGCTGAGAATTTGGATTCAAATGGAGTTTTAGGTATGAAACCGAGGAGAGACTGCAATGATGGTGACACCGTTGCAAAGCAGCCTGTGTGCTGAAGAGGCCCAGCACTAGCTTTCCCTGCTGGTTCTTCTGCTGTGGGAGCAGATGCCACTGTTCATTCTGTGCTGACTGTGTTGCTGCGCAGCAGAGAGCAGGCTCTGAACTGATTCCATTCAAATGCTTTTCCTGTATGAAAGGGAGCAGTGAAAGCAACGATGGATGCACCAATGTAAAGGTGATTGTGTGCTGAACAGGTCCAGCACCAGCTTTCCCTCCTGGCTCTTCTGCCTTGTGAGCAGTGCTGGTACTTCTGCTGTGGGAGCAGATGCCACGGTTCATTCTGCGCTGACTGTGTTGCTGCGCAGCAGAGAGCAGGCTCTGAACTGATTCCATTCAAATGCTTTTCCTGTATGAAAGTGAGCAGTGAAAGCAACGATGGATGCACCAATGTAAAGGTGATTGTGTGCTGAACAGGTCCAGCACCAGCTTTCAATCCTGACACTTCTGCCTTGGGAGCAGAGGCCAAACGTTCGTGCTGTACTCACTGTGCTGCCTGCAGCTGAGAGAGACCAGCTGAGAATTTGGATTCAAATGGACTTTTAGGTATGAAACCGAGGAGAGACTGCAATGATGGTGACACCGTTGCAAAGCAGCCTGTGTGCTGAAGAGGCCCAGCACTAGCTTTCCCTGCTGGTTCTTCTGCTGTGGGAGCAGATGCCACTGTTCATTCTGTGCTGACTGTGTTGCTGCGCAGCAGAGAGCAGGCTCTGAACTGATTCCATTCAAATGCTTTTCCTGTATGAAAGGGAGCAGTGAAAGCAACGATGGATGCACCAATGTAAAGGTGATTGTGTGCTGAACAGGTCCAGCACCAGCTTTCCCTCCTGGCTCTTCTGCTGTGGGAGCAGAGGCCAAACGTTCGTGCTGTACTCACTGTGCTGCCTGCAGCTGAGAGAGACCAGCTGAGAATTTGGATTCAAATGGACTTTTAGGTATGAAACCGAGGAGAGACTGCAATGATGGTGACACCGTTGCAAAGCAGCCTGTGTGCTGAAGAGGCCCAGCACTAGCTTTCCCTGCTGGTTCTTCTGCTGTGGGAGCAGATGCCACTGTTCATTCTGTGCTGACTGTGTTGCTGCGCAGCAGAGAGCAGGCTCTGAACTGATTCCATTCAAATGCTTTTCCTGTATGAAAGGGAGCAGTGAAAGCAACGATGGATGCACCAATGTAAAGGTGATTGTGTGCTGAACAGGTCCAGCACCAGCTTTCAATCCTGACACTTCTGCTGTGGGAGCAGAGGCCAAACGTTCGTGCTGTACTCACTGGGCTGCTGGGCAGCTGAAAGCGACCAGCTGAGAATTTGGATTCAAATGGACTTTTAGGTATGAAACCGAGGAGAGACTGCAGTGATGGTGACACCGTTGCAAAGCAGCCTGTGTGCTGAAGAGGCCCAGCACCAGCTTTCCCTGCTGGTTCTTCTGCTGTGGGAGCAGATGCCACTGTTCATTCTGTGCTGACTGTGTTGCTGCGCAGCAGAGAGCAGGCTCTGGACTGATTCCATTCAAATGATTTTCCTGTATGAAAGGGAGCAGTGAAAGCAACGATGGATGCACCAATGTAAAGGTGATTGTGTGCTGAACAGGTCCAGCACCAGCTTTCCCTCCTGGCTCTTCTGCTGTGGGAGCAGAGGCCAAACGTTCGTGCTGTACTCACTGTGCTGCCTGCAGCTGAGGGCGACCAGCTGAGAATTTGGATTCAAATGGACTTTTAGGTATGAAACCGAGGAGAGACTGCAATGATGGTGACACCGTTGCAAAGCAGCCTGTGTGCTGAAGAGGCCCAGCACTAGCTTTCCCTGCTGGTTCTTCTGCTGTGGGAGCAGATGCCACGGTTCATTCTGCGCTGACTGTGTTGCTGCGCAGCAGAGAGCAGGCTCTGAACTGATTCCATTCAAATGCTTTTCCTGTATGAAAGGGAGCAGTGAAAGCAACGATGGATGCACCAATGTAAAGGTGATTGTGTGCTGAACAGGTCCAGCACCAGCTTTCCCTCCTGGCTCTTCTGCCTTGGGAGCAGAGGCCAAACGTTCGTGCTGTACTCACTGTGCTGCCTGCAGCTGAGAGAGACCAGCTGAGAATTTGGATTCAAATGGACTTTTAGGTATGAAACCGAGGAGAGACTGCAATGATGGTGACACCGTTGCAAAGCAGCCTGTGTGCTGAAGAGGCCCAGCACTAGCTTTCCCTGCTGGTTCTTCTGCTGTGGGAGCAGATGCCACTGTTCATTCTGTGCTGACTGTGTTGCTGCGCAGCAGAGAGCAGGCTCTGAACTGATTCCATTCAAATGCTTTTCCTGTATGAAAGGGAGCAGTGAAAGCAACGATGGATGCACCAATGTAAAGGTGATTGTGTGCTGAACAGGTCCAGCACAAGCTTTCAATCCTGGCTCTTCTGCTGTGGGAGCAGAAGCCAAACGTTTGTGCTGTACTCACTGTGCTGCTGGGCAGCTGAAAGCGACCAGCTGAGAATTTTGATTCAAATGGACTTTTAGGTATGAAACCGAGGAGAGACTGCAGTGATGGTGACACCGTTGCAAAGCAGCCTGTGTGCTGAAGAGGCCCAGCACTAGCTTTCCCTGCTGGTTCTTCTGCTGTGTGAGCAGATGCCACTGTTCATTCTGTGCTGACTGTGTTGCTGCGCAGCAGAGAGCAGGCTCTGGACAGATTCCATTCAAATGATTTTCCTGTATGAAAGGGAGCAGTGAAAGCAACGATGGATGCACCGATGTGAAAGTGACTGTGTGCTGAACAGGTCCAACACCAGCTTTCCCTCCTGGCTCTTCTGCCTTGGGAGCAGAGGCCAAACGTTCGTGCTGTACTCACTGTGCTGCCTGCAGCTGAGAGAGACCAGCAGAGAATTTGGATTCAAATGGAGTTTTAGGTATGAAACCGAGGAGAGACTGCAATGATGGTGACACCGTTGCAAAGCAGCCTGTGTGCTGAAGAGGCCCAGCACTAGTTTTCCCTGCTGGTTCTTCTGCTGTGGGAGCAGATGCCACTGTTCATTCTGTGCTGACTGTGTTGCTGCGCAGCAGAGAGCAGGCTCTGGACTGATTCCATTCAAATGCTTTTCCTGTATGAAAGTGAGCAGTGAAAGCAACGATGGATGCACCAATGTAAAGGTGATTGTGTGCTGAACAGGTCCAGCACCAGCTTTCCCTCCTGGCTCTTCTGCTGTGGGAGCAGAGGCCAAACGTTCTTGCTGTACTCACTGTGCTGCCTGCAGCTGAGAGCGACCAGCTGAGAATTTGGATTCAAATGGACTTTTAGGTATGAAACCGAGGAGAGACTGCAATGATGGTGACACCGTTGCAAAGCAGCCTGTGTGCTGAAGAGGCCCAGCACTAGCTTTCCCTGCTGGTTCTTCTGCTGTGGGAGCAGATGCCACTGTTCATTCTGTGCTGACTGTGTTGCTGCGCAGCAGAGAGCAGCCTCTGGACTGATTCCATTCAAATGATTTTCCTGTATGAAAGGGAGCAGTGAAAGCAACGATGGATGCACCAATGTAAAGGTGATTGTGTGCTGAACAGGTCCAGCACCAGCTTTCAATCCTGACACTTCTGCTGTGGGAGCAGAGGCCAAACGTTCGTGCTGTACTCACTGGGGTGCTGGGCAGCTGAAAGCGACCAGCTGAGAATTTGGATTCAAATGGAGTTTTAGGTATGAAACCGAGGAGAGACTGCAATGATGGTGACACCGTTTCAAAGCAGCCTGTGTGCTGAAGAGGCCCAGCACCAGCTTTCCCTGCTGGTTCTTCTGCTGTGGGAGCAGATGCCACTGTTCATTCTGCGCTGACTGTGTTGCTGCGCAGCAGAGAGCAGGCTCTGAACTGATTACATTCAAATGCTTTTCCTGTATGAAAATTAGCAGTGAAAGCAACGATGGATGCACCAATGTAAAGGTGATTGTGTGCTGAACAGGTCCAGCACAAGCTTTCAACCTGGCTCTTCTGCTGTGGGAGCAGAGGCCAAACGTTCGTGCTGTACTCACTGTGCTGCCTGCAGCTGAGAGAGACCAGCTGAGAATTTGGATTCAAATGGACTTTTAGGTATGAAACCGAGGAGAGACTGCAATGATGGTGACACCGTTGCAAAGCAGCCTGTGTGCTGAAGAGGCCCAGCACCAGCTTTCCCTGCTGGTTCTTCTGCTGTGGGAGCAGATGCCACTGTTCTTTCTGTGCTGACTGTGTTGCTGCCACCAGAGAGCAGGCTCTGGACTGATTCCATTCAAATGCTTTTCCTGTATGAAAGGGAGAAGTGAAAGCAACGATGGATGCACCAATGTAAAAGTGATTGTGTGCTGAACAGGTCCAGCACAGCTTTTCCTGGCTCTTCTGCTGTGGGAGCAGAGGCCAAACGTTCGTGCTGTACTCACTGGGCTGCTGGGCAGCTGAGAGAGACCAGCTGAGAATTTGGATTCAAATGGACTTTTAGGTATGAAACCGAGGAGAGACTGCAATGATGGTGACACCGTTGCAAAGCAGCCTGTGTGCTGAAGAGGCCCAGCACTAGCTTTCCCTGCTGGTTCTTCTGCTGTGGGAGCAGATGCCACTGTTCATTCTGCTGCTGTGTTGCTGCGCAGCAGAGAGCAGGCTCTGAACTGATTCCATTCAAATGCTTTTCCTGTATGAAAGGGAGCAGTGAAAGCAACGATGGATGCACCAATGTAAAGGTGATTGTGTGCTGAACAGGTCCAGCACCAGCTTTCCCTCCTGGCTCTTCTGCTGTGGGAGCAGAGGCCAAACGTTCGTGCTGTACTCACTGTGCTGCCTGCAGCTGAGGACGACCAGCTGAGAATTTGGATTCAAATGGACTTTTAGGTATGAAACCGAGGAGAGACTGCAATGATGGTGACACCGTTGCAAAGCAGCCTGTGTGCTGAAGAGGCCCAGCACTAGCTTTCCCTGCTGGTTCTTCTGCTGTGGGAGCAGATGCCACTGTTCATTCTGCGCTGACTGTGTTGCTGCGCAGCAGAGAGCAGGCTCTGAACTGATTCCATTCAAATGCTTTTCCTGTATGAAAGTGAGCAGTGAAAGCAACGATGGATGCACCAATGTAAAGGTGATTGTGTGCTGAACAGGTCCAGCACCAGCTTTCCCTCCTGGCTCTTCTGCTGTGGGAGCAGAGGCCAAACGTTCGTGCTGTACTCACTGTGCTGCCTGCAGCTGAGAGAGACCAGCTGAGAATTTGGATTCAAATGGACTTTTAGGTATGAAACCGAGGAGAGACTGCAATGATGGTGACACCGTTGCAAAGCAGCCTGTGTGCTGAAGAGGCCCAGCACTAGCTTTCCCTGCTGGTTCTTCTGCTGTGGGAGCAGATGCCACTGTTCATTCTGTGCTGACTGTGTTGCTGCGCAGCAGAGAGCAGGCTCTGAACTGATTCCATTCAAATGCTTTTCCTGTATGAAAGGGAGCAGTGAAAGCAACGATGGATGCACCAATGTAAAGGTGATTGTGTGCTGAACAGGTCCAGCACCAGCTTTCAATCCTGACTCTTCTGCTGTGGGAGCAGAGGCCAAACGTTCGTGCTGTACTCACTGGGCTGCCTGCAGCTGAGAGCCACCAGCTGAGAATTTGGATTCAAATGGACTTTTAGGTATGAAACCGAGGAGAGACTGCAATGATGGTGACACCGTTGCAAAGCAGCCTGTGTGCTGAAGAGGCCCAGCACCAGCTTTCCCTGCTGGTTCTTCTGCTGTGGGAGCAGATGCCACTGTTCATTCTGTGACTGTGTTGCTGCGCAGCAGAGAGCAGGCTCTGAACTGATTCCATTCAAATGCTTTTCCTGTATGAAAGGGAGCAGTGAAAGCAACGATGGATGCACCAATGTAAAGGTGATTGTGTGCTGAACAGGTCCAGCACAAGCTTTCAATCCTGGCTCTTCTGCTGTGGGAGCAGAAGCCAAACGTTGCACCAATGTAAAGGTGATTGTGTGCTGAACAGGTCCAGCACCAGCTTTCAATCCTGGCTCTTCTGCTGTGGGAGCAGAAGCCAAACGTTCTTGCTGTACTCACTCTGCTGCTGGGCAGCTGAAAGCGACCAGCAGAGAATTTGGATTCAAATGGACTTTTAGGTATGAAACCGAGGAGAGACTGCAATGATGGTGACACCGTTGCAAAGCAGCCTGTGTGCTGAAGAGGCCCAGCACTAGCTTTCCCTGCTGGTTCTTCTGCTGTGGGAGCAGATGCCACTGTTCATTCTGTGCTGACTGTGTTGCTGCGCAGCAGAGAGCAGGCTCTGAACTGATTCCATTCAAATGCTTTTCCTGTATGAAAGGGAGCAGTGAAAGCAACGATGGATGCACCAATGTAAAGGTGATTGTGTGCTGAACAGGTCCAGCACCAGCTTTCCCTCCTGGCTCTTCTGCTGTGGGAGCAGAGGCCAAACGTTCGTGCTGTACTCACTGTGCTGCCTGCAGCTGAGAGAGACCAGCTGAGAATTTGGATTCAAATGGACTTTTAGGTATGAAACCGAGGAGAGACTGCAATGATGGTGACACCGTTGCAAAGCAGCCTGTGTGCTGAAGAGGCCCAGCACTAGCTTTCCCTGCTGGTTCTTCTGCTGTGGGAGCAGATGCCACTGTTCATTCTGTGCTGACTGTGTTGCTGCGCAGCAGAGAGCAGGCTCTGAACTGATTCCATTCAAATGCTTTTCCTGTATGAAAGTGAGCAGTGAAAGCAACGATGGATGCACCAATGTAAAGGTGATTGTGTGCTGAACAGGTCCAGCACCAGCTTTCCCTCCTGGCTCTTCTGCTGTGGGAGCAGAGGCCAAACGTTCGTGCTGTACTCACTGTGCTGCCTGCAGCTGAGAGCGACCAGCTGAGAATTTGGATTCAAATGGACTTTTAGGTATGAAACCGAGGAGAGACTGCAATGATGGTGACACCGTTGCAAAGCAGCCTGTGTGCTGAAGAGGCCCAGCACTAGCTTTCCCTGCTGGTTCTTCTGCTGTGGGAGCAGATGCCACTGTTCATTCTGCGCTGACTGTGTTGCTGCGCAGCAGAGAGCAGGCTCTGAACTGATTCCATTCAAATGCTTTTCCTGTATGAAAGTGAGCAGTGAAAGCAACGATGGATGCACCAATGTAAAGGTGATTGTGTGCTGAACAGGTCCAGCACCAGCTTTCCCTCCTGGCTCTTCTGCTGTGGGAGCAGAGGCCAAACGTTCGTGCTGTACTCACTGTGCTGCCTGCAGCTGAGAGAGACCAGCTGAGAATTTGGATTCAAATGGACTTTTAGGTATGAAACCGAGGAGAGACTGCAATGATGGTGACACCGTTGCAAAGCAGCCTGTGTGCTGAAGAGGCCCAGCACTAGCTTTCCCTGCTGGTTCTTCTGCTGTGGGAGCAGATGCCACTGTTCATTCTGTGCTGACTGTGTTGCTGCGCAGCAGAGAGCAGGCTCTGAACTGATTCCATTCAAATGCTTTTCCTGTATGAAAGGGAGCAGTGAAAGCAACGATGGATGCACCAATGTAAAGGTGATTGTGTGCTGAACAGGTCCAGCACCAGCTTTCCCTCCTGGCTCTTCTGCTGTGGGAGCAGAGGCCAAACGTTCGTGCTGTACTCACTGTGCTGCCTGCAGCTGAGAGCGACCAGCTGAGAATTTGGATTCAAATGGACTTTTAGGTATGAAACCGAGGAGAGACTGCAATGATGGTGACACCGTTGCAAAGCAGCCTGTGTGCTGAAGAGGCCCAGCACTAGCTTTCCCTGCTGGTTCTTCTGCTGTGGGAGCAGATGCCACTGTTCATTCTGTGCTGACTGTGTTGCTGCGCAGCAGAGAGCAGGCTCTGAACTGATTCCATTCAAATGCTTTTCCTGTATGAAAGGGAGCAGTGAAAGCAACGATGGATGCACCAATGTAAAGGTGATTGTGTGCTGAACAGGTCCAGCACAAGCTTTCAATCCCGGCTCTTCTGCTGTGGGAGCAGAAGCCAAACGTTTGTGCTGTACTCACTGTGCTGCTGGGCAGCTGAAAGCGACCAGCTGAGAATTTTGATTCAAATGGACTTTTAGGTATGAAACCGAGGAGAGACTGCAGTGATGGTGACACCGTTGCAAAGCAGCCTGTGTGCTGAAGAGGCCCAGCACTAGCTTTCCCTGCTGGTTCTTCTGCTGTGGGAGCAGATGCCACTGTTCATTCTGTGCTGACTGTGTTGCTGCGCAGCAGAGAGCAGCCTCTGGACAGATTCCATTCAAATGATTTTCCTGTATGAAAGTGAGCAGTGAAAGCAACGATGGATGCACCGATGTGAAAGTGACTGTGTGCTGAACAGGTCCAACACCAGCTTTCCCTCCTGGCTCTTCTGCTGTGGGAGCAGAGGCCAAACGTTCGTGCTGTACTCACTGGGCTGCTGGGCAGCTGAAAGCGACCAGCGGACAATATGGATTCAAATGGACTTTTAGGTATGAAACCAAGGAGAGACTGCAATGATGGTGACACCGTTGCAAAGCAGCCTGTGTGCTGAAGAGGCCCAGCACCAGCTTTCCCTGCTGGTTCTTCTGCTGTGGGAGCAGATGCCACTGTTCATTCTGCGCTGACTGTGTTGCTGCACAGCAGAGAGCA
>NW_026916002.1:0-34489 GCF_034315485.1 Pezoporus occidentalis
GGGACCCATTGACCCCCATAGAGACCCCATTGACCCCCATAGGACCCCATTCACCCCCATAGGGATCCCATAGAGGCCCATTCACCCCCATAGGGACCCCATTGACCCCCATAGGAACCCCATTGACCCCCATAGGGACCCCATAGGGACCCATTGACCCCCATAGGGACCCCATTGACCCCCATAGGGACCCCATTGACCCCCATAGGAACCCCATAGGGACCCCATAGAGACCCCATTGACCCCCATAGGGACCCCATAGGGACCCCATAGGGACCCCATTGACCCCCATAGGGACCCCATAGGGACCCATTGACCCCCATAGGGACCCATTGACCCCCATAGGGACCCCATAGGGACCCCATAGAGACCCCATTGACCCCCATAGGGACCCCATAGGGACCCCATTGACCCCCATAGGAACCCCATTCACCTCCATAGGGACCCCATAGGAACCCCATAGGGACCCCATTGACCCCCATAGGAACCCCATTGACCCCCATAGGGACCCCATAGGGACCCCATAGGAACCCCATTGACCCCCATAGGGACCCCCATAGGGACCCATTGACCCCCATAGGGACCCCATAGGAACCCCATTCAACCCCATAGGGACCCCATTGACCCCCATAGGGACCCCATTGACCCCCATAGGAACCCCATTGACCCCCATAGGGACCCCATTGACCCCCATAGAGACCCCATTGACCCCCATAGGGCCGCTCCCATCAATGGGGCGCAGGTGTGGGGGGGGGAGGGGGGGTCCCTTACCTGGTGCTGGGGCCCCCCCTTCAGTGGGGGGAGGGGGCGGGGGGGGGGGGGGTCCCTGTTCGGTGCCTGCCCCCAGGGAGCCGCCAGAGCCGGAGTGAGGTCACGTGGGGGGGGGGGAGGGGGAGGGGGGGGGAGGGGGGGGTTAACCCCCCCTCCCCCTCCCCCCCCCACCCCCATTGTCATCATCGCCCATCCCCCACCTCGTTAGCGCGGGGGGGGGGAAATCGGCTTAGGGAGGGGGGAGGGGGGAGCAGGCATGGGGGGGTGGGGGTATTATGGGATGGAAGGGGGGGGATGGGGTATTATGGGATGGAGGGGGGGGGATGGGGTATTATGGGATATGGGGGATGGGGTGTGGGGGATGGGGGATGGGGTATTATGGGATATGGGGGATGGGGTGTGGGGTGTGGGGTATTATGGGATATGGGGTGTATGGGATATGGGGGATGGGATATGGGGGATGGGGTGTGGGGGATGGGGGATGGGATATGGGGTATAGGGGATGGGATATGGGGTATAGGGGATGGGATATGGGGGATGGGATATGGGGTATTATGGGATATGGGGGATGGGGTGTGGGTTATTATGGGATATGGGGTGTCGGGTATGGGATATGGGGTGTGGGATGTGGGGGATGGGGTGTGGGATGTGGGGGATGGGGTGTGGGGTGTGGGGGTTGGGGTGTGGGGTGGGGGGGATGGGGTGTGGGGGATGGGGTATGGGGTATGGGGTATTATGGGATATGGGGTGTATGGGATATGGGATATGGTGTGTGGGGGATGGGGTGTGGGGTATTATGGGATATGGGGTATGGGGTATTATGGGATATGGGGTGTGGGGTGTGGGGGATGGGGGATATGATATGGGGGATGGAGGATGGGGTGTGGGGGAATGGGATATGGGATATTATGGGATATGGGATATGGGGGATGGGTGGGGATGGGGGATGGGATATGGGGTATGGGGATGTGGGGGATGGGGTGTGGGATGTGGGGTGTGGGGTGTGGGGGATGGGATATGGGGGTTGGAGGATGGGGTGTGGGGGATGGGATATGGGGTGTGGGATATGGGGGGTGGGGTGTGGGGGATGGGGTATGGGGGTTGGAGGATGGGGTGTTGGGGAATGGGATATGGGATATGGGGGATGGGGTTTGGGGGATGGGATATGGGGTATTATGGGATATGGGATGTGGGGTGTGGGGGATGGGGGATGGGATATGGGGGATGGAGGATGGGATATGGGATATGATGGGTTATGGGATATGGGGTGTGGGGTGTGGGGTGTGGGGGATGGGGGATGGGGTATTATGGGCTATTGCTGGATATTATGGGATGTGCTCCCTGGTTTCTCCTGCTCCAGGCAGGGCTGCAGTGACTCAGCCACACGTGGGGGGGGGGCTGGGGCAGCGCTATGGGGCGATCTATGGGGCAGGGCTATGGGGCAGCTCTAGGTCAGTTCTATGGGGCAGGGCTATGGGGCAGCTCTAGGTCAGTTCTATGGGGCAGCTCTATGGGGCAGGGCTATGGGGCCACTCAGTGGGGCAGTTCTAGGTCAATTCTATGGGGCAGCTCTATGGGGCAGCTCTATGTCAGCTCTATGGGGCAGGGCTATGGGGCAGGGCTATGGGGCCACTCAGTGGGGCAGCTCTAGGTCAGTTCTATGGGGCAGGGCTATGGGGCAGGGCTATGGGACAGCTCTAGGTCAGTTCTATGGGGCAGGGCTATGGGTCAGGGCTATGGGGCAGCTCTAGGTCAGTTCTATGGGGCAGCTCTATGGGGCAGCCCTATGGGTCAACTCTATGGGTCAGTTCTATGGGTCAGGTCTACAGGTCTGCTCAATGGGTCAGATCTATGGGTCAGCTCCATGGGTCTGCTCAATGGGTCAGTTCTATGGGGCAGCCCTATGGGGCAGCTCTATGGGTCTGCTCAATGGGTCAGCTCTATGGGACCACTCTATGGGTCACCTCTATGGGTCAGTTCTATGGGGCAGGGCTATGGGACCACTCTATGGGTCAGCTCTATGGGTCAGCTCAATGGGTCAGCTCTATGGGGCAGGGCTATGGGGCAGGTCTACGGGTCAGTTCTATGGGGCAGAACTATGGGACCACTCTATGGGTCAGCTCTATGGGTCAGTTCTATGGGTCAGTTCTATGGGTCAGGGCTATGGGACCACTCTATGGGTCAGCTCTATGGGTCAGTTCTATGGGTCAGCTCTATGGGACCACTCTATGGGTCAGCTCTATGGGTCTGCTCAATGGAGCAGCCCTATGGGTCAGTTCTATGGGTCAGTTCTAAGGCTCAGCCCTATGGGACCACTCTATGGGGCAGGGCTATGGGACCATTCTATGGGTCAGCTCTATGGGTCAGCTCTATGGGGCCGCTCTATGGGTCAGCCCTATGGGACCATTCTATGGGGCAGCTCTATGGGTCAGTTCTATGGGTCAGTTCTATGGGTCAGCCCTATGGGACCACTCTATGGGTCAGTTCTATGGGTCAGCTCTATGGGTCAGTTCTATGGGTCAGCTCTATGGGTCAGCCCTATGGGACCATTCTATGGGGCAGCTCTATGGGTCAGTTCTATGGGTCAGTTCTATGGGTCAGTTCTATGGGTCAGCCCTATGGGACCACTCTATGGGTCAGTTCTATGGGTCAGCTCTATGGGTCAGTTCTATGGGTCAGTTCTATGGGTCAGCTCTATGGGTCAGCCCTATGGGACCACTCTATGGGTCAGCCCTATGGGACCACTCTATGGGTCAGCTCTATGGGTCAGCTCTATGGGTCAGCTCTATGGGTCAGCTCTATGGGACCACTCTATGGGTCAGCTCTATGGGACCACTCTATGGGTCAGCCCTATGGGACCACTCTATGGGTCAGCCCTATGGGTCAGCCCTATGGGGCCGCTCTATGGGTCAGCTCAATGGGTCAGCCCTATGGGACCACTCTATGGGGCAGGGCTATGGGACCATTCTATGGGTCAGCTCTATGGGTCAGCTCTATGGGGCCGCTCTATGGGTCAGCCCTATGGGACCACTCTATGGGTCAGCTCTATGGGTCAGCTCTATGGGTCAGCCCTATGGGACCACTCTATGGGTCAGCCCTATGGGTCAGTTCTATGGGTCAGCCCTATGGGTCAGTTCTATGGGTCAGTTCTATGGGTCAGCCCTATGGGACCACTCTATGGGTCAGCTCTATGGGTCAGCTCTATGGGTCAGTTCTATGGGTCAGCTCTATGGGTCAGCCCTATGGGACCACTCTATGGGTCAGTTCTATGGGTCAGTTCTATGGGTCAGCCCTATGGGGCCGCTCTATGGGTCAGTTCTATGGGACCATTCTATGGGTCAGCCCTATGGGACCATTCTATGGGTCAGCCCTATGGGACCACTCTATGGGTCAGCCCTATGGGACCACTCTATGGGTCAGCCCTATGGGACCACTCTATGGGGCAGGGCTATGGGACCATTCTATGGGTCAGCTCTATGGGTCAGCTCTATGGGACCACTCTATGGGTCAGCCCTATGGGGCAGGGCTATGGGGCTCTGTGGGTCTCTCCCCTCCCTCGAGGTGGGGGGAGGGGGGGGGGGGGGTCGCTGCAGCGCAAGCGTGGGGGAGGGGCGGCTCTGCCGCAGGAGGGGGAGGGGGGAGAAGGGGGGGGGGCGGCACCTTGGCCCCTCCCCCCTCCCCTCCCCCTCTCCCCTCCCCCCCCCCTCTTTTAACCCCTCCCCCCCCCTCCCCCGCTCAGAGCCGGAGCCGCGGCGCGGGAGCAGCGGCGCGAGCGGGTCCGTGACCGCCCCTCCCCCACCCCCCCCCCCCGGCACCTGCAATGGGGGGGGGGATGGGGAGGGGCTCGCTATGGGGCAGGAGCTATGGGGCGGGAGCTATGGGGCGGGGCTTTGCCTATGGATCTATAGGGGATGGATATGGGGCGGGAGCTATGGGGCGGGAGCTATGGGGCGGGGCTTTGCCTATGGATCTATAGGGGATGGATATGGGGCGGGAGCTATGGGGCGGGAGCTATGGGGCGGGGCTTTGCCTATGGATCTATAGGGGATGGATATGGGGGGGCTCCCTATGGGGCGGGGCTTTGCCTATGGATCTATAGGGGATGGATATGGGGCGGGAGCTATGGGGCGGGGCTTTGCCTATGGATCTATAGGGCGGGGCTTTGCCTATGGGTCTATAGGGGATGGATATGGGGCGGGCTCCCTATGGGGCGGGGCTTTGCCTATGGATCTATAGGGGATGGATATGGGGCGGGCTCCCTATGGGGCGGGGCTTTGCCTATGGGTCTATAGGGGATGGATATGGGGGGGCTCCCTATGGGGCGGGGCTTTGCCTATGGATCTATAGGGGATGGATATGGGGGAGCTATGGGGCGGGGCTTTGCCTATGGGTCTATAGGGGATGGATATGGGGCGGGAGCTATGGGGCGGGGCTTTGCCTATAGGTCTATAGGGGATGGATATGGGGCGGGAGCTATGGGGCGGGGCTTTGCCTATGGGTCTATAGGGGATGGAGGGGGGGGTCCCTATAGGGCGGGATCTATGGGGCTGGTTCTATAGAGGATGGGCGTCTCCCTATGGATGTATAGGGGAGGGGGGGGGGATCATGCTATAGGGCAGGAGTCTATGGGGCTGGGATCTATGGGGCTGGGTGTGTAACGGGTGGGGGTATCCGTATGTATACATAGGGAATAGGGACGGGGGATCCCTATGGGGCAGGGATCTATGGGGTGGGGATGTGTGGGGCTGGGCATCTGCCTGTGTATGTATAGGGGATGGGGCCGGGTGTCCCTATGGGGTGGAATCTATGGGGCTGGTTCTATAGGGGATAGGCGTCTCCCTGGGGGGTGTCTCTCTATAGGGCAGGGATCTATGGGGCTGGGTAAATAGGGGGTGAGTCTCTCCCTATATATATATATAGGGGATGAGGGGGTGTCAATATGGGGCAGGGATCTATGGGTCTGGGTGTATAAAGGATGAGCATCTCCCTATGGATGTGTATGGGATGGGGCTAGTATCTATGGGGCAGGGATCTATGGGGCTGGGTGTATAAAGGATGAGCATCTCCCTATGGATGTGTATGGGATGGGGCTAGTATCTATGGGGCTGGGATCTATGGGGCTGGGTATATAGAGGGTGAGCATCTCCCTATGGATGTGTATGGGATGGGGCTAGTATCTATGGGGCTGGGATCTATGGGGCTGGGTATATAGAGGGTGAGCATCTCCCTATGTATACAAAGGGGATGGGAGGGGGGTTGTCTCCCTATGGGGCTGGGATCTATGGGGCAGAGCATCTCCCTATGGGTGTATAGGGGACGGAGAGGGAATCGATATGGGGCAGGGATCTATGGGGCAGGGATCTATGGGGCTGGGTATATGGAGGATGAGCATCTCCCTATGGATGTATATGGGATAGGGCCAGATTCTATGGGTCGGAATATATAGGGCGGAGCTATGTGGGGCCAGGCATCCCCGTATGCATCTATACCTGATGGGGGGGGTGTGTGGTCTCACTATGGGGCAGGATCTATGGGGCAGAGGATCTCCCTATGGGTGCACAGAGGATGGAGGGGGAGCTGAGTGTTTCTATGGGGCAGGATCTATGGGGCAGAGCATCTCCCTATAGGTGCATAGGGGATGGGGGGGGGGGAGCTGAGTGTTTCTATGGGGCAGGATCTATGGGGCAGAGCATCTCCCTATAGGTGCACAGGGGATGGGGGGGGAGCTGAGTGTTTCTATGGGGCAGGATCTATGGGGCAGAGCATCTCCCTATGGGGCTGAGCTCACACATGTTCGGTGTCCCTGCCCCATACGTTCCCTGTGTCTGCCCCACACATTCCCTATCCCTGCCCCACACGTGCCCCACACATTCACCCCCTGCCCCACACATTCACCCCTCTGCCCCACACATTCACCCCTCTGCCCAACACATTCACCCTCTGCCCCACACATTCACCCCCTGCCCCACACATTCACCCCCTGCCCCACACATTCACACCCGGCCCCACACATTCCCTAGCCCTGCCCCACACATTCCCCCCCCTGCCCCACACATTCACCCCCCTGCCCCACACATTCACCCCCTGCCCCACACATTCACCCCCTGCCCCACACATTCACCCCCTGCCCCACACATTCACATTCACCCTCTGCCCCACACATTCACCCCCTGCCCCACACATTCACCCCTCTGCCCCACACATTCACCCCTCTGCCCCACACATTCACCCCCCTGCCCCACACATTCACCCCTCTGCCCCACACATTCACCCCTCTGCCCCACACATTCACCCCCCTGCCCCACACATTCACCCCCTGCCCCACACATTCACCCCCCTGCCCCACACATTCACCCCCTGCCCCACACATTCACCCCCCTGCCCCACACATTCACCCCCTGCCCCACACATTCATTCACCCCTTCCCCCCTCTGCCCCACACATTCACCCCCCTCTGCCCCACACATGTCTGCCCCACACATTTCACACTACCCCCTGCCCCACACATTCCCTGTGTCTGCCCCACACATTCCCCCCTGCCCCACACATTCACCCCCTGCCCCACACATTCACCCCCCTGCCCCACACATCCCCCCCCTGCCCCACACATTCACCCCTCTGCCCCACACATTCCCCCCTCTGCCCCACACATTCACCCCCCTGCCCCACACATTCACCCCCCTGCCCCACACATTCCCCCCCCTGCCCCACACATCCCCCCCCTGCCCCACACATTCACCCCTCTGCCCCACACATTCCCCCCCCTGCCCCACACATTCACCCCCTGCCCCACACATTCACCCCCTGCCCCACACATTCCCCACTCTGCGCCACCCATCCCCCCCCTGCCCCACACATCCACCCCCTGCCCCACACATTCCCCCCCTGCCCCACACATTCACCCCCTGCCCCACACATTCACCCCCTGCCCCACACATTCACCCCCCTGCCCCACACATTCCCCCCTCTGCCCCACACATTCCCCCCTCTGCCCCACACATCCCCCCCCCGCCCCACACATTCCCTATCCCTGCCCCACACATTCCCTGTGTCTGCCCCACACATTCCCTATCCCTGCCCCACACATTCCCTATCCCTGCCCCACACATTCCCTATCCCTGCCCCACACATTCCCTGTGTCTGCCCCACACATTCCCTAGCCCTGCCCCACACATTCCCTATCCCTGCCCCACACATTCCCTGTTTCCGGCTGTTTCCGCTCCCGGATTCCTGGGGCTATTTTGGGAGCCGCCACCTGCTGCGACCCCCAAGTGACACTTGGGGGGAGGGGGGGGGGGGAAGGGGGAGACCCAGCCCCCACCCTACAGAGACCCATAGACCTGCCCTATAAACCTGCCCCATAGCGCTGCCCTATAGATCTGCCCCATAGCTCTGCCCCATAGCCCTGCCCCATAGCGCTGCCCCATAGCGCTGCCACATAAAGCTGCCCCATAGCACTGCCCAATAGACCTGCCCTATAGACCTGCCCCATAGCGCTGCCTCATAGCCCTGCCCCATAGCACTGCCCAATAGACATGCCCTATAGACCTGCCCCATAGCTCTTCCCCATAGCGCTGTCCTATAGCTCTGCCCCATAGACCTGCCCCATAGAGCTGCCCCATAGCACTGCCCCATAGACCTGCCCCATAGCTCTGCCCCATAGCGCTGTCCTATAGATCTGCCCCATAGAACTGCTGCATAGAACTGTCCCATAGCTCTGCCCCATAGCTCTGCCCCATAGTGCTGCCCCATAGACTTGCCCCATAGAGCTGCCCCATAGCACTGCCCAATAGACCTGCCCTATAGACCTGCCCCATAGCTCTGCCCCATAGAGCTGCCCCATAGACCTGCCCCATAGCCCTGCCCCATAGCACTGCCCAATAGACATGCCCTATAGACCTGCCCCATAGCTCTGCCCCATAGCGATGTCCTATAGCTCTGCCCCATAGAGCTGCTGCATAGAACTGTCCCATAGCTTTGCCCCATAGCTCTGCCCCATAGACCTGCCCCATAGCGCTGTCCTATAGCACTGCCACATAGAACTGCCCCATAGCGCTGCCCTATAGACCTGCCCCATAGAACTGCCCCATAGCTCTGCCCCATAGCGCTGCCCCATAGACCTGCCCCATAGGGCTGACCTATAGTGCTGCCCCATAGCGCTGCCCTGTAGACCTGCCCCATAGCACTGCCCCATAGCTGTGCCCCATAGCTCTGCCCCATAGTACTGATCCATAGTGATGCCCCTTAGCACTTACTCACAGCACTGCCCCATAGCTCTGCCCCATAGAACTGCCCCATAGCTCTGCCCCACAGCTCTGCCCCATAGAACTGCCCCATAGCTCTGCCCCACAGCTCTGCCCCACAGCCATATCCCAGGGCTTGCCCCATGGCCATGGGGAGGTGGGGGGGGGGCACTGAGGGGGTTGGACCCACACATCAAAGGGACCCATGGATCTATGGGGCACCCCATAGCAATGGCACCCATGGATCTACAGTGGGCACCCATGGACCTATGGGGTGAACCCATGGGGCTATAGGGAAAACCCATAGATCTATGGGGCACCCCACAGCAATAGCACCCATAGGACTATGGGGCACGCACTGCAATGGCACCCATTGATCTATGGGGCGCCCCATAGCAATGGCACCTATGGATCTATAGGGGTGAATTGATAGGGCCATAGGGAGAACCCATGCATCTATAGGGAGAACCCATGGATCTATGGGGCACCCCATAGCAATGGCACCCTTAGGACCATGGGGCCCCCGTTGCATTGAGACCCATAGACACCCATAGGCACCCATGTGTCTATGGGACAGACCCATGGATCTATAGGGAGAAGCCATGGATCTATAGGGCAAACCCATGGCTCTATAGGGCAAACCCATGGGTCTATGGGGCACCCATGTGGTTATGGGTCACTCATTCCATTGACACCCATGGATCTATAGGGAGACCCCATGGATCTATAGGGCAAACCCATGGCTCTATAGGGCAAACCCATGGCTCTATAGGGCAAACCCATGGCTCTATAGGGCAAACCCCTTGCTCTATAGGGCGAACCCGTGGCTCTATAGGGCGAACCCATGGCTCTATAGGGCAAACCTGTGGCTCTATAGGGCAAACCCATGGATCTATAGGGCAAACCCATGGCTCTATAGGGCAAACCCGTGGCTCTATAGGGCAAACCCATGGATCTATAGGGCAAACCCATGGCTCTATAGGGCAAACCCGTGGCTCTATAGGGCAAACCCATGGATCTATAGGGCGAACCCATGGCTCTATAGGGCAACCCCCTGGCTCTATAGGGCGAACCCATGGCTCTATAGGGCAAACCCATGGATCTATGGGTCACCCCCATGGCTACACCTCACCCTCTCCATTGCCCCCCACCTCTCTCTAGGCCCCCCCCCCACATCCATGGGTCACCCCATCCCAACATCACCCCCAACCCCCTATCCCCCTTACAATCACCCCCAGTTCTGCCCCACTGATCTCTCTCCCCCCCCCCCTCTTTTCTCCCCCCACAGCCCTCACCATGGCGACCCCACCCCCCTTCCTCCTCCTCTTCCTCCTCCTCCTCCTCCCCCGCCCCACATCCCCCTCCTCCGACCTCTTGGTCCTCACTGCCGAGGGCCCGATCCTTGGCTCCCTCCTCCCCGCCTCCCCCTCCACCTTCGCCGCCGCCTTTTTGGGCATCCCTTACGCCCATCCCCCCTTGGGTTCCCTCCGTTTCCGACCCCCTCTCCCCGCCCGCCCTTGGAGCCTCCCGTTGGACGCCTCTTCCCAACCCAACGCTTGCGTCCAAGCCGTCGACAAAACCTTCCCGGGTTTCGACGGCGCCGAGATGTGGAACCCCAACCGCGACATGAGCGAAGATTGCCTCTACCTCAACGTCTGGACCCCCTCCCCCCGCCCACCCCACCCCCTCCCCGTCCTCGTTTGGATCTATGGGGGGGGGTTCTACAGCGGCGCCGCCTCGCTCGACGTCTACGACGGACGCGTCTTGGCCGCCGCCGAAGGCGTCGTGGTTGTGTCCATGAATTACCGCGTCGGCGCCTTGGGTTTCCTCGCCTTCCCCGGCCATCCGGAGGCTCCCGGCAACGCGGGGCTCTTGGATCAACGCTTGGCTTTGCGTTGGATCCAACGCAACATCCGCGCCTTCGGCGGCGATCCCGGCGCCGTCACGCTCTTCGGCGAGAGCGCCGGCGCCGCTTCCGTCGGCATCCACCTCTTGTCCGCGGGGAGCTCGGGGCTCTTCCGTCGGGCCGTCCTTCAAAGCGGTTCTCCCAACGGACCTTGGGCTACCATCGGGCCCGCCGAGGCTCGTCGACGCGCGTTGGCTTTGGGGGCGGCTTTGGGATGCGTTGGTAACGATACGGAAGTGGTGGCGTGTCTTCGGGAGCGACCGGCGTCGGAGTTGGTGGAGAACGAGGCGGTCGTGGTGCCGCAAGGGAGCGTCTTCCGCTTCGCCTTCGTGCCCGTGGTCGATGGGGAGGTGTTGAGGGAGAGCCCCGAAGAGCTGCTGGGGGGTGATGGGGGGCTCCATGGGGCTGGGACACAAGGGTCGAGCCAAGGAGCTGGACACGGGGTCGATGCGCGGAGCACGGATGCTGCCCGTGGGGCTGGGACACAAGGAGCTGTCCATGGTGCCGATGCTCCTGGTTGGGGTGCTGTCCATGGTGCTGGTGCCCAAGGCTCGACCCATAGCGGCCCCCAAAGCTCGACCCATAGCGGCCCCAAAAGCGCTGTCCCCGGTGCCGATGCTGGCAGCCTGGGGTGCTGTCCATGGTGCTGGTGCCCAAGGCTCGACCCATAGCGGCCCCCAAGGCTCGATCCATAGCGGTCTCCAAGGCTCGACCCATAGCGGCCCCCAAAGCTCGACCCATAGCGGCCCCCAAGGCGCTGTCCCCGGTGCCGATGCTGGTAGCCGGGTTGCTGTCCATGGTGCCGGTGCCCAAGACTCGACCCATGGCGTTGCCCAAGGCGCCGATGCTTCTCCCCATCGCTCTCCCCGTGACTCAATCCACGCCGCTGGTCGCCGGGACGCTCTCCATGGTGCCGTCCCCCATAGCTCGCCCCATAGCGGCCAAGTCAACGGCGGCATCGACGTCCTTTTGGGGGCCGTGCAGGACGAAGGCACCTACTTTTTGGTCTACGGAGTGCCGGGCTTCGGCAAGGACAACGAGAGCTTGATCAGCCGCGACGAGTTCCTACAAGGGGTGCGCATGGGGGTGCCCCAAGGCAACGAGGTGGTGGCGGCGGCCGTGGAGCTGCAGTACACCGATTGGTTGGACCAGGATAACCCGGTGAAGAACCGAGAGGCGTTGGGTGCCATCGTAGGCGACCACAACGTGGTTTGTCCTTTGATGGAGTTCGCTTCGCGTTGGGTCGAAGGAGGACGGGGTCGAGTCTACGCGTACCTGTTCGAGCACCGGGCGTCCACGTTGCTGTGGCCCCAATGGATGGGGGTGCCCCACGGTTACGAGATCGAGTTCGTGTTCGGGCAGCCACTGAGGCCGGAGCTGAACTACACCGAGGAGGAGAAGAGGCTGAGCAGGAGGATGATGGGATACTGGGGGAACTTCGCACGGACAGGGTTGGAGAAGGGGGGGAATGGGGGTGTGGGGTGGGGGTGGGGGATGAGGATGGATGAGGATGATGAAGGTGGATGAGGATGGATGGTGGTGATGATGGTGGGTGATGATGGATGGGGATGGATGAGGATGATGGTGGTGGATGAGGATGGATGGTGGTGATGATGGTGGGTGATGATGGATGATGATGATGGATGGTGATGATGATGGATGATGGTGATGGATGGTGATGATGATGGATGGTGATGATGATGGATGATGATGATGGATGGTGATGGGGATGGATGAGGATGATGGTGGTGGATGAGGATGGATGGTGGTGATGATGGTGGGTGATGATGGAGGATGATGATGATGGATGGTGATGATGGATGATGATGGATGGTGATGATGATGATGGATGGTGATGATGATGGATGGTGATGATGGATGGTGATGATGATGGATGGTGATGATGGATGGTGATGATGATGGATGGTGATGATGATGGATGGTGATGATGATGGATGGTGATGATGATGGATGGTGATGATGGATGGTGATGATGATGGATGGTGATGATGGATGGTGATGATGGATGGTGATGATGATGGATGGTGATGATGATGGATGGTGATGATGGATGATGATGGATGGTGATGATGATGATGGATGGTGATGATGATGGATGATGATGATGGATGGTGATGATGATGGATGGTGATGGGGATGGATGAGGATGATGGTGGTGATGATGGATGATGATGGATGGTGATGATGATGATGGATGGTGATGATGATGGATGATGATGATGGATGGTGATGATGATGGATGATGGTGATGGATGGTGATGATGATGGATGGTGATGATGATGGATGATGATGATGGATGGTGATGGGGATGGATGAGGATGATGGTGGTGGATGAGGATGGATGGTGGTGATGATGGTGGGTGATGATGGATGATGATGATGGATGGTGATGGAGGATGGATGAGGATAGATGATGGATGATGATGATGATGATGGATGGTGATGATGATGGATGATGATGATGGATGGTGATGATGATGGATGATGATGATGATGGATGGTGATGATGATGGATGGTGATGATGATGTATGATGATGATGATGGATGATAACGATGGATGATGATGGATGATAATGATGGATGATGGATGATGATGGAGGATGGAGGATGATGATGGATGGTGATGATGGATGATGATAATGATGGATGATGAATGTTAATGATGGATGATGATGATGGATGGTGATGATGGATGATGATGGATGGTGATGATGATGGATGATGGTGATGGATGATAATGATGGATGATGATGGAGGATGATGATGATGGATGGTGATGATGGATGATGGATGATGACGATTGTGGATGTTGATGATGATGATGATGACAATGATGATGATGATGAAGAAGGATGATGATGATGATGACAATGATAATGATGTATGATGATGATAATTGTGATGATTGATGATTATGATGATGGATGATGATGATGATGACGACGGTGGATGATGACAATGATGATGCCGATGGTGGACGTTGATGATGATGGATGATGATGATGATGACAGTGATGACGACGGTGGATGTTGATGATGATGACGACGAAGATGGATGTGATGATGACAAAGATGGATGATGATGATGATGATGATGATGACAATGATGATGATTGATGATAATGATTGTGATGATGGATGATGATGATAATGATGATGGATGATGGATGATGATGGATGATAATGATGGACGACAATAATGATGGATGATGATAATGGCTGATGGATGGAAGATGACGACGATGACGATGATGGATGATGATGACGATGACGATGATGATGATGGATGACGATGATGATGGTGATGTTGATGATGCTGATGGATGACGATGATGATGACGATGATGGATGATGATGATGATGATGATGATGGATGACGATGATGATGACAATGACGATGATGGATGACGATAATGATGACGATGATGATGTTGATGATGCTGATGGAGGATGATGGTGATTATGATGATGGATGATGATGATGATGTTGATGATGATGGATGACAATGATGATGACAATGACGATGATGGATGACGATAATGATGACGATGATGATGTTGATGATGATGATGGATGACGATGATGATGATGGATGACGATGATGATGACGATTATGGATGATGATGCCGATGATGTCGATGATGCCAATGGATGACGATGCTGATGCCGATGATGGATGATGATGCTGATGATGAGGATGTTGATGCTGATGATGATGACGATGATGGATGATGATGACAATGACGATGATGATGACAATGATGACGATGATGATGATGACGATGATGGATGATGATGACAATGACGATGATGTCAATGATGATGGATGACGATGATGATGATGATGATGATGGATGATGATGACAATGACGATGATGTCAATGATGCCGATGGATGACGACGATGGATGATGATGACGATGATGGATGACGACGATGGATGATGATGACGATGATGACGATGATGATGGGTGATGGTGATGATGACGATGATGATGACGATGATGGTTGACGATGATGATGACGATGTTGATGATGATGATGGATGACGATGATGACGATGTTGATGGATGACGATGATGACGATGATGATGGTGATGATGCCGATGGATGCCGATGCTGATGCCGATGATGGATGATGATGCTGATGATGAGGATGTTGATGATGATGATGATGACGATGATGGATGATGATGACAATGACGATGATGATGACAGATGACGATAATGATGACAATGATGGATGATGATGCCGATGATGTCAATGATGCCGACGGATGCTGATGCTGATGCCGATGATGGATGACGATGCTGATGATGAAGATGTTGATGATGATGATGGATGATGATGATGATGATGACGATGATGGATGATGATGACAATGACGATGATGATGACAATGATGATGACGATGACGATGATGATGATGATGATGATGGATGATGATGACGATGACGATGATGTCAATGATGCCGATGGATGACGATGATGATGACGATGATGGATGATGATGGATGACGATGATGATGACGATGATGGATGATGATGACGATGTTGATGACGATGTTGATGACGATGATGGATGCCGATGATGCCGATGCTGATGCCGATACTGATGTCAATGATGCTGCCGATGCTGCCGACGCTGCCAACTCTCCCTTCCTCCCCCCTCCCCCCCCCATATCCCACCCCCCATCTCCCTCTCACCGGCGCCCGGTGCCCCACAGGGACCCGAACGGGCGCGAGGAGGAGCCGGGGGCGGGCGCGCGGTGGCCCCGGTTCACGGCGCGGGGCCAAGGCTACGCTCGACTCAACACCGCCCCCTTGAGCCAGGGCAAGGGCCTGCGGGCCCAGGCCTGCGCCTTCTGGACCCGCTTCCTGCCCAAGCTGCTGCACGCAACCGGTAACGGGGTGTGGGGTGCTATGGGGTATGGGGTGATATGGGGTGGTATGGGATATGGGGTGATATGGGGTGATATGGGATGTGGGGTTTTGTGGGATGTGGGGTTTTGTGGGATATGGGGTGATATGGGATATGCGGTTTTGTGGGATATGGGGTTTTATGGGATATGGGGTGATATGGGATATGGGGTGATATGGGATATGGGGTGATATGGGGTATGGGGTGATATGGGATATGGGGTGATATGGGATATGGGGTGATATGGGATATGGGGTTTTGTGGGATATGGGGTGATATGGGATATGGGGTGGTATGGGATATGGGGTGATATGGGGTGCTATGGGATATGGGGTGATATGGGATATGGGGTTTTGTGGGATATGGGGTGATATGGGATATGGGGTGGTATGGGATATGGGGTGATATGGGATATGGGGTGATATGGGATATGGGGTGATATGGGATATGGGGGGATATGGGATATGGGGTGATATGGGGTGATATGGGATATGGGGTGATATGGGATATGGGGTTTTGTGGGATATGGGGTGATATGGGATATGGGATATTATGGGATATGGGGGGATATGGGGTATTATGGGATATGGGGCATTATGGGATATGGGATATTATGGGATATGGAATATTATGGGCTATGGGGTTATATGGGATATGGGGTTTTATGGGATATGGGATATTATGGGGTGTGGGGTATTAGGGGCTATAGGGTATTATGGGATATGGGGTGATATGGGGTATTATGGGATATGGGGTATTATGGGATATTATGGGATATTATGGGATATTATGGGATATGGGATATTATGGGCTATGGGGTGATATGGGATATGGGGGGATATGGGATATTATGGGATATGGGGTATTAGGGGCTATAGGGTATTATGGGATATGGGATATTATGGGCTATGGGGTGATATGGGGTATTATGGGATATGGGGCATTATGGGATATGGGGTATTATGGGCTATGGGGTATTATGGGATATGGGATATTCGGGGCTATGGGGTGATATGGGGTATTACGGGATATGGGGTATTATGGGCTATGGGTTATTCTGGGCTATGGGGTATTATGGGATATGGGGAGTGGGCTCAAGGGGTTCTATGGGTCTGACGCAGGCCCCATGGAGGAGGCCGAGCGCCAGTGGAGGCAGGAGTTCCACCGCTGGAGCTCGTATATGGGGCGCTGGCAGAGCCACTTCGAGCACTACAGCCGCATGGAGCCCTGCCAGCAGCTCTGATGAGCCCCATAGCGACCCATAGCGAGCCCCCCATAGGGATACCCCATAGCGAGCCCCCCATAGGGATACCCCATAAAGACCCCCAATAGGGATACCCCATAAAGACCCCCATAGGGATACCCCATAAAGACCCCCAATAGGGATACCCCATAAAGACCCCCATAGGGATACCCCATAAAGACCCCCATAGGGATACCCCATAGCGACACCCCCATAGGGATACCCCATAAAGACCCCCAATAGGGATACCCCATAAAGACCCCAATAGGGATACCCCATAAAGACCCCCAATAGGGATACCCCATAGCGACACCCCCATAGGGATACCCCATAAAGACCCCCATAGGGATACCCCATAGGGACGACCCCCCCCCCAATAGGGATACCCCATAGGGATACCCCATAAAGACCCCCATAGGGACACCCATAGGGAGCCCACCATAGGGAACCCCCCCATAGAGACCCCCGCCTATAGGGATACCCCATAGGGACGACCCCCCCCCAATAGGGATACCCCATAGGGATACCCCATAAAGACCCCCATAGGGACACCCATAGGGAGCCCACCATAGGGAACCCCCCCATAGAGACCCCCCCTATAGGGATACCCCATAGGGACCCCCATAGAGACCCCCCCATAGGGATACTCCATAGGGCCCCCCCCATAGAGACCCCCTATAGGGACCCTTATAGAGACCCCCCTATAGGGATACCCCATAGGGAACCCACCATAGAGACCCCCCCTATAGGGACCTCCACATAGGGACCCCCATAGAGACCCCTCCATAGGGAGCCTCCATAGGGATACCCCATAGAGACCCCCTATAGAGACCCCAATAGACACCCCCCCCATAGGGACCCCCAACTCCCCATAGGGACCCCCAGACCTGCTCCCCCTATAGCGACCCCAATACAGCACCCCACTAACAGCACCCCATAGAGACCCCAATATTGGCCTTAATGAAAGCACCCCAATGATGACCCCAATGACAGCACCCCAATAGAGACCCCAATAACAGCACCCCCATAGAGAGCCCAATGACAGCCCCCCAATGGTGACACCCCCCCCACCCCACATTTGGGGTCCCTTTGTGTCCCCCCCCCCTTTTGTCCCCCAAATAAAGGTTCAAAACCAGCGCCAGCTCTTGGGGTACCCCCCCCCCAATATCCCATGGGATAAAGGGGGGTTGTTGGGGGGGGGGCACCCCCAAAATCCATGGGCAGGACACAGAGACATGGGGGGGACCCCAAAACCTTTATTGGGGGGGCACATGAAGGGGGGGACCCCAAAATGGGGGGGGGTGTCCGTAGAAGGGCATTTGGGGGACCCCAAATGGAATGGGGGGGGGCATAGGGGGTAATGTGGGGGGGCCCCCAATAGGGCTGGGGGGGGGTCTGTGGTACCCATGTCCATTGGGGTCTATTGGGATCCATGGGGATCCACTGGGGTCTATGGGGTCTATGGGAATCCATTGGGGTCCATTGGGGTCTATGGGGTCCATTGGGGTCTATGGGGTCCATGGGGATCCATTGGGGTCCATTGGGATCCATTGGGGTCTATGGGGTCCATTGGGTTCTATTGGGGTTTATTGGGGCCCATGGGGATCCATTGGGGTTTATTGGGATCCATTGGGGTTTATTGGGATCCATTGGGGTCCATTGGGTTCCATTGGGGTTTATTGGGGTCCATGGGGATCCATTGGGGTTTATTGGGATCCATTGGGGTCTATTGGGATCCATTGGGGTCCATTGGGTTCTATTGGGGTCCATTGGGGTCCATGGGGATCCATTGGGGTCTATTGGGGTCTATGGGGTCCATTGGGATCCGTTGGGGTCCATGGGGATCCATTGGGGTCCATTGGGTTCTAATGGGGTCTATGGGGTCCATTGGGGTCCACTGGGCTCTATTGGGGTTTACTGGGGATCCATTGGGGTCCATTGGGCTCTATTGGGGTCCATGGGGATCCACTGGGGTCCATTGGGATCCATTGGGGTCTACGGGGATCCATTGGGGTCTATGGGGTCCATTGGGTTCTATTGGGGTTTATTGGGGCCCATAGGGATCCATTGGGGTCCATTGGGTTCTATTGGGGTTTATTGGGGTCTGTGGGGTCCATTGGGGTTCATGGGGATCCATTGGGGTCCATAGGGATCCATTGGGGTCCATTGGGGTCTATGGGGTCCATTGGGGTTCATTGGGTTCTCTTGGGGCTTATTGGGGTCCATTGGGGTCCATTGGGGTTTATTGGGGTCCATGGGGATCCATTGGGGTCCATGGGGATCCATTGGGGTCTATGGGGCTCCATTGGGGTCCATGGGGCTCCATTGGGGTCTATGGGGTCCATGGGGCTCCATTGGGGTCCATTGGGGTGTATGGGGTCCATTGGGGTTTATTGGGGTCCATGGGGGTCCATTGGGGTCCATTTGGGTCTATGGGATCCATTGGGGTCTATGGGGTCCATTGTGGTCTATGGGGGGGCGGTCGCTGTCCATGGTCCTGACGGCTCAGGCTGCAGGAAGAGAGCAAGAAGTGACAAAGGGGTCCCCCCCATCCCCCCCCAAACCCCATTTTGGGGGGGTCCCAAATATTGGGGACCCCCCCCATTCTTGGGGACCCCCCCCACATTTTGGGGACCCCCAAACCTTGGTCCAGGTGGAGCTTCTTGCTTTGGGGGGGCTCCGGGAGCCCCTCAATGTCCACGATGTCCCCAGAGGCCTCGGGGTCGATGTCTGGGGGGGGGACCCCAAAAGTGAGGGGGGACCCCAAAATCAATGGGGGGGGAAAAGGGACCCAATGGGGATGGGGGGACCCCAAAATCAATGGGGGGGGGAAAAGGACCCAATGGGGATGGGGGGACCCCAAAATCAATGGGGGGGGTAAAAGGATTCAATGGGGATGGGGGGGACCCCAAAATCAATGGGGGGGTAAAGGGACCCAATGGGGATGGGGGGACCCCAAAATCAATGGGGGGGGTGAAGGGACCCAATGGGGATGGGGGGACCCCAAAATCAATGGGGGGGGGGGGGAAAGGGACCCAATGGGGATGGGGGGACCCCAAAATCAATGGGGGGGTAAAGGGATTCAATGGGGATGGGGGGGACCCCAAAATCAATGGGGGGGGGGGAAAGGGATCCAATGGGGATGGGGGGACCCCAAAATCAATGGGGGGGTAAAGGGACCCAATGGGGATGGGGGGACCCCAAAATCAATGGGGGGGGGATAAAGGGACCCAATGGGGATGGGGGGGACCCCAAAATCAATGGGGGGGATAAAGGGACCCAATGGGGATGGGGGGGACCCCAAAATCAATGGGGGGGGTAAAGGGACCCAATGGGGATGGGGGGGACCCCAAAATAAATGGGGGGGTGAAGGGACCCAATGGGGATGGGGGGGACCCCAAAATCAATGGGGGGGAGAAATGGACCCAATGGGGATGGGGGGGACCCCAAAATCAATGGGGGGGATAAAGGGACCCAATGGGGATGGGGGGGACCCCAAAATCAATGGGGGGGGGATAAAGGGACCCAATGGGGATGGGGGGGACCCCAAAATCAATGGGGGGGGAAAGGGACCCAATGGGGATGGGGGGACCCCAAAATCAATGGGGGGGGAAATGGACCCAATGGGGATGGGGGGGACCCCAAAATCAATGGGGGGAAAAGGGCCCAATGGGGATGGGGGGGACCCCAAAATCAATGGGGGGGATAAAGGGACCCAATGGGGATGGGGGGGACCCCAAAATCAATGGGGGGGAATAAAGGGATCCAATGGGGATGGGGGGACCCCAAAATCAATGGGGTGGGGAAAGGGACCCAGTGGGGATGGGGGAACCCCAAAATCAATGGGGGGGGTAAAAGGATTCAATGGGGATGGGGGGGACCCCAAAATCAATGGGGGGGGTAAAGGGACCCAATGGGGATGGGGGGGACCCCAAAATCAATGGGGGGGGATAAAGGGACCCAATGGGGATGGGGGGGACCCCAAAATCAATGGGGGGGGATAAAGGGACCCAATGGGGATGGGGGGGACCCCAAAATCAATGGGGGGGGGAAAGGGACCCAATGGGGATGGGGGGACCCCAAAATCAATGGGGGGGGTAAAGGGACCCAATGGGGATGGGGGGGACCCCAAAATCAATGGGGGGGGTAAAGGGATTCAATGGGGATGGGGGGGACCCCAAAACAATGGGGGGGACCCCAAAATCAATGGGGGGGGATAAAGGGACCCAATGGGGATGGGGGGGTCCCCAATGCTTCCCCCCCCCCCCCCCTTTACCTCCTCCTTTGTGCCTCTTCATGGGGGTCTCTTGGGGGGTGCCCCCGCTATGGGGGGGTCCCCCCAAAGCCGCCCCCCCACCCCCAGCTCGCCGGGGCCCCTTTTTGGGGGACTCGGGCCCCATGGGGACCCCGCTGTCCTCGTAGGCCTTGCGCTTGGCCGTGGCCTTGAGCTGCGCCCTGATGGGGGGAAAATGGGGGAAAAAAGGGTGATTTTGGGGTATTTTGGGGACATTTTGGGGTTTATGGGGTGGTTTGGGGCTTTGGGGGGGATTTG
Organism: Pezoporus occidentalis; assembly: GCF_034315485.1. Lineage (NCBI taxonomy): Eukaryota > Metazoa > Chordata > Aves > Psittaciformes > Psittacidae > Pezoporus > Pezoporus occidentalis. The sequence goes on from NW_026916002.1 coordinate 21,661, forward strand.
GGGGCTTTTTGGGGTGATTTGGGGGTTATTTTGGGGGGAGAAACCCTGAAAAGTGACCTCCCAAAAATGGGTGGGAAAAGAGGAATTTTGGGTCATTTTGGGTGATTTTGGGGTATTTAGGGCGATTTTGGGGCATTTGGGGGCGATTTTGGGGTCATTTGGGGTTTTCGGGGTGGTTTGGGGCTTTGGGGGTGATTTGGGGTCATTTTGGGGTGATTTGGGGGTTATTTTGGGGGGAGAAACCCCGAAAAGTGACCTCCCAAAACAGGGGAAAAAGAGCAATTTTGGGGTGATTTTGGGGCATTTGGGGGGGAGAAACCCCGAAAAGTGACCTCCCAAAAATGGGGGGGAAAAGGGCGATTTTGGGGCATTTTGGGGACATTTTGGGGTTTATGGGGTGGTTTGGGGCTTTGGGGGTGATTTTGGGTCATTTGGGGGCGATTTTGGGGGGAGAAACCCTGAAAAGTGACCTCCTAAAACAGGGGGAAAAGAGCAATTTTGGGTCATTTTGGGTGATTTGGGGGCATTTTGGGGTGATTTGGGGTCAGTTTGGGGCTTTGGGGGTGATTTTGGGTCGTTTTGGGGTGATTTGGGGGTGTTTAGGGCGATTTTGGGGCATTTCGGGGTGATTTTGGGGTGATTTTGGGGGGAGAAACCACGAAAACTGACCCCCCAAAATGGGGGAAAAAGGGCGATTTTGGGGCATTTTGGGGTCGCTTTGGGGTTTATGGGGTGGTTTGGGGCTTTGGGGGGGATTTGGGGGCTTTTTGGGGTGATTTGGGGGTTGTTTTGAGGAAGAAACCCTCAAAACCAGCCCCATAAAATGGGGGGGGGAAAGAGCAATTTTGGGTCATTTTGGGGTGATTTGGGGGTTATTTTGGGGGGAGAAACCCCCAAAACTGACCGCCCAAAATGGGAGGAAAAGAGCAATTTTGGGTATTTAGGGAGATTTTGGGGTCATTAAGGGGCGATTTTGGGGTTATTTTGGGGTGATTCTGGGGTGATTTTGGGGGGAGAAACCCCAAAAACCAGCCCCACAAAATGGGTGGGAAAAGAGAAATTTTGGGTCATTTTGGGTGATTTTGAGTTATTTAGGGCGATTTAGGGGCATTTCAGGGCGATTTTGGGGTTATTTTGGGGCGATTTGGGGGTTATTTTGTGGGGAGAAACCCTGAAAAGTGACCTCCTAAAACAGGGGGAAAAGAGCAATTTTGGGTCATTTTGGGTGATTTGGGGTCATTATGGGCGATTTTGGGGCATTTCGGGGCGATTTTGGAGTTATTTTGGGGTGATTTGGGGGTTATTTTGGGGGGAGAAACCCCAAAAACCAGCCCCACAAAATGGGTGGGAAAAGAGCAATTTTGGGTCATTTTGGGTGATTTTGGGGGCATTTGGGGAGATTTGGGGGTCATTTGGGGGGGAGAAACCCTGAAAAGTAACCTCCAAAAAATGGGTGGGAAAAGAGGAATTTTGGGTCATTTTGGGTGATTTGGGGTCATTTTGGGCAATTTTGGGTCATTTGAAGTGATTTTGGGGTCATTTTTGGGGTTACCATAATTCCCCAAAATGGGGTGAAAAAAGGGCGATTTTGGGGCATTTTGGGGACACTTTGGGGCTTATGGGGTGGTTTGGGGCTTTGGGGGTGATTTGGGGGCTTTTTGGGGTGATTTGGGGGTTATTTTGGGGGGAGAAACCCCGAAAACTGACCGCCCAAAACAGGGGGAAAAGAGCAATTTTGGGTCATTTTGGGTGATTTTGGGGTATTTAGGGCAATTTTGGGGCCATTTGGGGCGATTTTGGGGCATTTTGGGGTGATTTGGGGGCACTTTGGGGCTTTGGGGGTGATTTCAGGGGGAGAAACTCCAAAAAACAGCCCCACAAAAAGGGGTGAAAAAGGGCGATTTTGGGGCATTTGAGGCGATTTTGGGTCATTTGGAGCGATTTTGGGGTCATTTTGGGGGGAGAAACCCCAAAAACTGACCCCCAAAAATGGGGTGAAAAAAGGCGATTTTGGGTCATTTTTGATGGGGGACCCCAAAACCCAACCACCGCCCCCTAAAATGAGGTGAAAAAAGGCGATTTTGGAACTTTTTTGAGGGTACCCCAAAAACCACCACCACACCCCAAATCGGGTGAAAAATGACGATTTTGGGTCATTTTGGGGCTTTTTGGGTGATTTTGGGGCCATTAAGGGGCGGTTTTGGGGTCATTTTAGGGGGGAAACCCCCAAAACCAGCCCCCCAAAATGGGGTGAAAAACGGCGATTTTGGGGCTTATTTGGGGGAAAACCTACTCCCCCTCTAGAATGGGGAGAAATAAGGCGATTTTGGTGCGTTTTGGGCGATTTTGGTGCTTTTCGGTCGATTCTGGTGCTTTTTTCGGGGTGCCCCCCATACCCCACCCCCGCCCCCCCCAAAAATGGGGTGAAAAAGGGCGATTTTGGGGCTTTTATTGGGGGGACACAGAAAAAAAATAACACCCCCCTCCAAAATGGGGTGAAAAAAGGCGATTTTGGGTCATTTTTGATGGGGGACCCCAAAACCCAACCACCACCCCCTAAAATGAGGTGAAAAAGGGCGACTTTGGGTCATTTTTGATGGGGGACCCCAAAACCCAACCAGCGCCCCCTAAAATGGGGTGAAAAAAGGCGATTTTGGAGCTTTTGGGGGCTTATTTGGGGGGGGAACCTACTCCCCCTCTAGAATGGGGAGAAATAAGGCGATTTTGGTGCTTTTTGGGCGATTTTGGTGCTTTTCGGTCGATTCTGGTGCTTTTTTCGGGGTGCCCCCCAAACACCCCCCCTCCCCCCCCCTAAAATGGGGTGAAAAAGGGCGACTTTGGGGCTTTTATTGGGGGGACACAGAAAAAAATCACACCACCCCTCCAAAATGGGGTGAAAAAGAGCGATTTTGGGTCATTTTTGATGGGGGACCCCAAAACCCAACCAGCGCCCAATAAAATGGGGTGAAAAAAGGTGATTTTGGAACTTTTTTGAGGGTACCCCAAAAACAAGCACCACACCCAAAATGGGGTGAAAAACGACGATTTTGGGTCATTTTGGGGCTTTTTGGGTGATTTTGGGGCGGTTTTGGGGTCATTTTGGGGGGGAAACCCCCAAAACCAGCCCCCCAAAATGGGGTGAAAAAGGGCAATTTTGGGGCTTTTTGAAGGTTTTTTGGAGGGGGGTGACCCCAAAAACTGACCCCCCAAAATGGGGTGAAAAAGGGCGATTTGGGGGGAAACCTTCTCCCCCTCTAGAATGGGGAGAAATAAGGCGATTTTGGTGCTTTTTGGGCGATTTTGGTGCTTTTCGGTCGATTCTGGTGCTTTTTTCGGGGTGCCCCCCATACCCCACCCCCGCCCCCCCCAAAAATGGGTTGAAAAAGGCGGATTTTGGGGCTGCCCGTCCCTTACACGGTGCGCTCCTTGATGAGGGCGCTGAGGTGGTTCAGGTCCTCGCCAAAGCGCTTGACGGCCCCGCGGAGCAGCTCCAGCTCAGGCTCCGTCCATTTGGCTCTTTTTTGGGGTGAATTTAGGGGATTTTGGGTGTTTTGGGGGGGTTAAAGGGTGGGGGAGGGGTGGGGGGAGGGGGGAGGGGAGGGGAAAAATCCGGGGGGGAAAGGGGGGAGGGGGAGGGAAAGGGGAGGAAGGGAGGGGGAAAGGGTTATGGTTATGGTTATGGTTATGGTTAGCGTTAGAGGCAAATCAAGGCCAAAATGGGGTGAATTGAGGCCAAAATGGGGTGAAATCAGGCAAAATGGGGAAAATTGAGGCCCAAAATGGGGTGAATTCACTGAAAATGGGGAAAATTCAACGGAAAATGGGGAAAATTGAGCCGAAAATGGGGTGAATTGTGGTCAAAATGGGGAAAATTCAACGGAAAATGGGGAAAATTGAGGCGAAAATGGGGTGAATTCACCGAAAATGGGGAAAATTGAGCCCAAAAGGGGACGAATTACGGCCAAAATGGGGAAAATTCAACGGAAAATGGGGAAAATTGAGGCCAAAATGGGGTGAATTCACTGAAAATGGGGAAAATTGAGGCGAAAATGGGGTAAATTGAGCCGAAAATGGGGTAAATTGAGCCCCAAATGGGGCGAATTGTGGTCAAAATAGGGAAAATTCAACGGAAAATGGGGAAAATTGAGGCCAAAATGGGGGAAATTGAGCCCAAAATGGGGAAATTCAACTGAATATGGAGAGAATTAAGCCCAAAATGGGGTGAATTGAGGCCAAATGGGGTGAATTCTGGCCAAAATGGGGAAAATTGAGGCCAAAATGGGGTGAATTCACTGAAAATGGGGAAAATTGAGCCGAAAATGGGGTAAATTGAGCCCCAAATGGGGCGAATTGTGGCCAAAATGGGGAAAATTCAACGGAAAATGGGGAAAATTGAGCCCAAAATGGGGTGAATTCACTGAAAATGGGGAAAATTGAGGCGAAAATGGGGTAAATTGAGCCGAAAATGGGGCGAATTGTGGCCAAAATGGGGAAAATTCAACGGAAAATGGGGAAAATTGAGGCGAAAATGGGGTGAATTCACTGAAAATGGGGAAAATTGAGCCGAAAATGGGGTAAATTGAGCCGAAAATGGGGCGAATTGTGGTCAAAATGGGGAAAATTCAACGGAAAATGGGGAAAATTGAGGCGAAAATGGGGTAAATTGAGCACAAAATGGGGCGAATTGTGGCCAAAATGGGGAAAATTCAAAGGAAAATGGGGAAAATTGAGGCCAAAATGGGGTGAATTCACTGAAAATGGGGAAAATTGAGCCGAAAATGGGGTAAATTGAGCCCCAAATGGGGCGAATTGTGGCCAAAATGGGGAAAATTCAACGGAAAATGGGGAAAATTGAGGCCAAAATGGGGGAAATTGAGCCCAAAATGGGGAAATTCAACTGAATATGGAGAGAATTAAGCCCAAAATGGGGTGAATTGAGGCCAAATGGGGTGAATTCTGGCCAAAATGGGGAAAATTGTGGTCAAAATGGGGAAAATTCAAGGGAAAATGGGGAAAATTGAGCCGAAAATGGGGTAAATTGAGCCCCAAATGGGGCGAATTGTGGTCAAAATGGGGAAAATTCAACGGAAAATGGGGAAAATTGAGCCCAAAATGGGGGAAATTGAGCCCAAAATGGGGCGAATTGTGGTCAAAATGGGGAAAATTCAACGGAAAATGGGGAAAATTGAGGCCAAAATGGGGTGAATTCACTGAAAATGGGGAAAATTGAGCCGAAAATGGGGTAAATTGAGCCCCAAATGGGGCGAATTGTGGCCAAAATGGGGAAAATTCAGGCAAAATGGGGAAAATTGAGGCCCAAATGGGGTGAATTCACTGAAAATGGGGAAAATTCAACGGAAAATGGGGTAAATTGAGCCCCAAATGGGGCGAATTGTGGCCAAAATGGGGAAAATTCAACGGAAAATGGGGAAAATTGAGGCGAAAATGGGGTGAATTCACCGAAAATAGGGAAAATTGAGCCGAAAATGGGGTAAATTGAGGCCAAAATGGGGCGAATTGTGGTCAAAATAGGGAAAATTCAACGGAAAATGGGGAAAATTGAGGCCAAAATGGGGGAAAATTGAGCCCCAAATGGGGCGAATTGTGGTCAAAATGGGGAAAATTCAACGGAAAATGGGGAAAATTGTGGCCAAAATGGGGTGAATTCACTGAAAATGGGGAAAATTGAGGCGAAAATGGGGTAAATTGAGCCCCAAATGGGGCGAATTGTGATCAAAATGGGGAAAATTCAATGGAAAATGGGGAAAATTGAGCCCAAAATGGGGTGAATTCACTGAAAATGGGGAAAATTGAGCCGAAAATGGGGTAAATTGAGCCCCAAATGGGGTGAATTGTGGCCAAAATGGGGAAAATTCAACGGAAAATGGGGAAAATTGAGCCGAAAATGGGGTAAATTGAGCCCCAAATGGGGCGAATTGTGGCCAAAATGGGGAAAATTCAACGGAAAATGGGGAAAATTGAGGCCAAAATGGGGTGAATTCACTGAAAATGGGGAAAATTGAGCCGAAAATGGGGTAAATTGAGCCGAAAATGGGGCGAATTGTGGTCAAAATGGGGAAAATTCAACGGAAAATGGGGAAAATTGAGGCGAAAATGGGGTGAATTCACTGAAAATGGGGAAAATTGAGCCGAAAATGGGGTAAATTGAGCCCCAAATGGGGCGAATTGTGGTCAAAATGGGGAAAATTCAACGGAAAATGGGGAAAATTGAGGCCAAAATGGGGTGAATTCACTGAAAATGGGGAAAATTGAGCCGAAAATGGGGTAAATTGAGCCCCAAATGGGGCGAATTGTGGGCAAAATGGGGAAAATTCAATGGAAAATGGGGAAAATTGAGGCCAAAATGGGGAAATTCAACAGAATATGGGGAGAATCAAGCCCAAAATGGGGTGAATTGAGGCCAAATGGGGTGAATTCTGGCCAAAATGGGGAAAATTGAGGCCAAAATGGGGTGAATTCACTGAAAATGGGGAAAATTGAGGGGAAAATGGGGTAAATTGAGCTGAAAATGGGGCGAATTGTGGTCAAAATGGGGAAAATTCAACAGAAAATGGGGAAAATTGAGCCGAAAATGGGGTAAATTGAGCCCCAAATGGGGCGAATTGTGGTCAAAATGGGGAAAATTTAACGGAAAATGGGGAAAATTGAGGCCAAAATGGGGAAATTCAACTGAATATGGGGAGAATCAAGCCCAAAATGGGGTGAATTGAGGCCAAATGGGGTGAATTCTGGCCCAAATGGGGAAAATTGAGGCCAAAATGGGGCAAATTTACTGAAAATAGGGAAAATTGAGCCGAAAATGGGGTGATTTCACCGAAAATAGGGAAAATTGATCCAAAAATGGGGTAAACTGAGCGCCAAATGGGGCAAATTGAGGCCAAAATGGGGTGAATTGAGGCCAAAATGGGGGAAATTGAGGCCAAAATGGGGTGAATTCACCAAAAATAGGGAAAACTGAGCCAAAAATGGGGTGAATTGAACCCAAAATGGGGTGAATTGAACCAAAAGAGGTAAATTGAGCTCAAAATGGGGTGAAATGACGCAAAATAGGGAAAATTGAGGCCAAAATGAGGAAAACTGAGCCGAAAATGGGGTGAATTCACCCAAAATAGGGACAATTGAGCCGAAAATGGGGTGAATTCACCCAAAATAGGGACAATTGAGCCCAAAATGGGGCGAATTCACCCAAAATAGGGACAATTGAGCCCAAAATGGGGCGAATTCACCCAAAATAGGGACAATTGAGCCCAAAATGGGGTGAATTGAGGTCAAAAGGGGCCAAGTTGAGACCAAACACCCCATAGGGAGCCCAAACCACCCCATAGGAGCCCATAGCCCCACATAGACACGCCACGAACCCCCACAGACACCCGTACACCCCCATAGACCCCCATAGGCCCCATAGACACCCCATAGACCCCATAGCCCCATATCCCCCATAGCCCCCATAGACACCCATAGCCCCATACCCCCCATAGACTCCCATAGCCCCCCATAGCCTCATAGCCCCATAGCCCCCATAGACCCCCATAGCCCCCCAGATCCCCCCATAGCCCCATAGACCCCCATAGCCCTCATAGCCCCGCATAGCCCCATAGACCCCCATAGACATCCATAGCCCCCCCAAAGCCCCATAGCCCCCCATAGCCCCATAGCCCCCATAGCCCCCACAGCTCCCATAGCCCCCCAGATCCCCCCCATAGCCCCATAGCCCCCCATAGCCCCCATAGTCCCCCACAGACCCATAGTCCCCCATAGCCCCCCTAGACCCCCATAGCCCCCACAGCCCTATAGCCCCCATAGACACCCAGAGTGCCCCACATCTCCCCATAGCCCCCCAAAGCCCCATAGCTCCCTGTAGCCTCATAGACCCCATAGCCCCCATAGACCCCACAGCCCCCCATAGCCTCATAGTGCCCCACAGCTCCCCATAGCCCCATATCCCCCATAGCCCCCCAGATCCCCCCATAGCCCCATAGCCCCCCATAGCCCCCATAGTCCCCCACAGCCCCATAGACCCCCATAGCCCCATACCCCCCTATACCCCCATAGCCCCATAGCGCCCCATAGCCCCATACCCCCCATAGCCCCATAGCCCCATACCCCCCCATAGCCCCATAGCCCGCACAGCCCCATAGCGCCCCATAGCCCCCACAGCCCCATAGCGCCCCACAGCCCCATATCCCCCATAGCCCCCCAGATCCCCCCATAGCCCCATAGCCCCCCATAGCCCCATATTCCCCCACAGCCCCATAGATCCCCATAGCCCCCCTAGACCCCCATAGCCCCCACAGCCCTATAGCCCCCATAGACACCCAGAGTGCCCCACATCTCCCCATAGCCCCCCAAAGCCCCATAGCTCCCCGTAGCCTCATAGACCCCATAGCCCCCATAGACCCCATAGCCTCATAGTGCCCCATAGCGCCCCACCCCCATAGCCCCATAGCACCCCCATAGCGCCCCATCCCCCCATAGCCCCACAGGCCCCCATAGCCCCCATAGTCCCCCACAGCCCGATAGCCCCCATAGCCCCATACCCCCAGATGCCCCACATAGCGCCCCATAGCCCACCAAGCCCCACAGCCCCATAGCCCACCATAGCCCCATAGCGCCCCATAGCCCCCATAGCCCCATAGTGCCCCATAGCCCCCACAGCCCCATAGCGCCCCACAGCCCCATAGTGCCCCATAGCCCCATAGCCCCATAGCCCCATAGCCCCCCATAGCACCCCATAGCGCCCCATAGCCCCATAGCGCCCCATAGCGCCCCATAGCCCGCATAGCCCCATAGCGCCCCATAGCCCACCATAGCCCCATAGCGCCCCATAGCCCCATAGCCCCATAGCGCCCCATAGCCCCATAGCGCCCCATAGCGCCCCATAGCGCCCCATAGCCCCCCCTGCTCTCACCCCTCCCGTGTCTCTGCCCGCGGCTGCAGGGTCATCGTCAGCTCCCCCAGGCGGGAGAAGGCGGCGCCGGCGGCCGAGAAGATCTCCCCGACCTGGACCAGTATAAACCAGTACAGACCAGTATGGACCAGTATGGAGCAGTATAGACCAGTATAGACCAGTATGGACCAGTATAGACCAGTATGGACCAGTATAGACCAGTATGGACCAGTATGGACCAGTATAAACCAGTATGGACCAGTATGGACCAGTATAAACCAGTATGGACCAGTATGGACCAGTATAAACCAGTATGGACCAGTATAAACCAGTATAGACCAGTATGGACCAGTATGGAGCAGTATGGACCAGTATAGACCAGTATAGACCAGTATGGACCAGTATGGACCAGTATGGACCAGTATAGACCAGTATGGACCAGTATAGACCAGTATGGACCAGTATGGACCGGTATGGAGCAGTATAAACCAGTATGGACCAGTATAGACCAGTATGGACCAGTATGGACCGGTATGGACCAGTATAGACCAGTATGGACCAGTATGGACCAGTATGGAGCAGTATAAACCAGTATGGACCAGTATAGACCAGTATGGACCAGTATGGACCAGTATGGACCAGTATGGACCAGTATAGACCAGTATGGACCAGTATAGACCAGTATGGACCAGTATAAACCAGTATAAACCAGTATGGACCAGTATGGACCAGTATAGACCAGTATGGACCAGTATAGACCAGTATGGACCGGTATGGACCGGTATAAACCAGTATAGATCAGTATGGACCGGTATAAACCAGTATAAACCAGTATAGACCAGTATGGACCAGTATGGACCGGTATAAACCAGTATAAACCAGTATAAACCAGTATAGATCAGTATGGACCGGTATAAACCAGTATAAACCAGTACGGACCAGTATAAACCAGTATGGAGCGGTATAAACCGGTACAGACCGGTATAAACCAGTACGGACCAGTATAAACCAGTATGGACCAGTATAAACCAGTATAAACCAGTATGGACCAGTATAAACCAGTATAGACCAGTATGGACCAGTATGGACCGGTATAAACCAGTATAAACCAGTATAGACCAGTATAGAGCGGTACAGACCAGTATGGACCAGTACAGACGGGTATGGAGCAGTATGGAGCGGTAACATCCCAGTACAGACCAGTATGGACCAATAGCATCCCAGTATGGACCCCAATGGACCAATAGCATCCCAGTATGGACCAATAGCATCCCAGTATGGACCCCAACGGACCAATAGCATCCCAGTATGGACCCCAATGGACCAATAACATCCCAGTATGGACCAATAGCATCCCAGTATGCACCCCAATGGACCAATAGCATCCCAGTATGCACCCCAATGGACCAATAGCATCCCAGTATGGACCCCAATGGACCAATAGCATCCCAGTATGGACCCCAATGGACCAATAGCATCCCAGTATGGACCAATAGCATCCCAGTATGGACCCCAATGGACCAATAGCATCCCAGTATGGACCCCAATGGACCAATAGCATCCCAGTATGGACTCGAACGGACCAATAGCATCCCAGTACGCACCCCAATGGACCAATAGCATCCCAGTATGGACCCGAACGGACCAATAACATCCCAGTATGGACCCCAACGGACCAATAGCATCCCAGTACGCACCCCAACGGACCAATAGCATCCCAGTATGGACCCCAACGGACCAATAGCATCCCAGTATGGACCCCAACGGACCAATAGCATCCCAGTATGGACCCCAATGGACCAATAGCATCCCAGTATGGACCCCAATGGACCAATAGCATCCCAGTACGGACCAATAGCATCCCAGTACGGACCCCAATGGACCAATAGCATCCCAGTATGGACCCCAATGGACCAATAGCATCCCAGTATGGACCCCAATGGACCAATAGCATCCCAGTATGGACCCCAACGGACCAATAGCATCCCAGTACGGACCCCAACAGACCAATAGCATCCCAGTATGGACCCCAATGGACCAATAGCATCCCAGTATGGACCCGAACGGACCAATAGCATCCCAGTACGCACCCCAACGGACCAATAGCATCCCAGTACGGACCCCAACGGACCAATAGCATCCCAGTATGGACCCCAATGGACCAATAGCATCCCAGTATGGACCCCAATGGACCAATAGCATCCCAGTATGGACCCCAATGGACCAATAACATCCCAGTATGGACACCAATGGACCAATAGCATCCCAGTATGGACCAATAGCATCCCAGTACGGACCCCAATGGACCAATAGCATCCCAGTATGGACCCCAATGAACCAATAGCATCCCAGTATGAACCCCAACGGACCAATAGCATCTCAGTACGCACCCGAACGGACCAATAGCATCCCAGCATGGACCCCAACAGACCAATAGCATCCCAGTACGCACCCCAACGGACCGATAGCATCCCAGTATGGACCCGAACGGACCAATAGCATCCCAGTATGCACCCCAATGGACCAATAGCATCCCAGGACGGACCCCAACGGACCAATAGCATCCCAGTACGCACCCCAATGGACCAATAGCATCCCAGTATGGACCCCAACGGACCAATAGCATCCCAGTACGGACCCCAATGGACCAATAGCATCCCAGGACGGACACCAATGGACCAATAGCATCCCAGTATGGACTCGAACGGACCAATAGCATCCCAGTTCGCACCCGCAACCCCATTACACCCCCCCCAACCCCTCCCCCACCGGAAGTTCCCCCCCCTCCACCCCCAAAACCTCCCGAATTCCCCCCAAAACCAAGGCGCCCTCACCTTGGTGGACGCTGACGTCATCACGGCGCGCCCGGGCCCTTCCGGCGCCCGCCGCCGCTTCCTCTCGGCCTCCTCGATGGCGCCGCTCTGGCCCCCTCGGCGCGTCTCTATGGTTCCCTCCCCGTTCACCTCAATGGCGGCCTAAGCCCCGCCTCCCACCGCTCACTTCCGGCGCGGCGGCGGCGGCGCCGCTCCGCCCCTTCGTCTCGTTGCTCCCCCCCCCCCCTTCAGTCCTCCAAGCGCCCCCAAAACCCCCCGATTTCACCCCAAAACCCCATCACCAACCGCAAAGTTCCATAGAGAAAAACACGCTTTATTACACCCCACCGGTCCCAAAGCGATACGAGGCTCCACGGCGGAGAAAAACGGTCCTCCGAGGTTTTTGGGGTGAAAAACAAAGGTTTTGGGACCGCCACCAAAGCGGTTTTGGGGTGAAAAAGGACGGTTTTGGGGGTGGGGTTAACGGACCATGTATTCCTTGCGCTTATGGAGGCGGTTCTGGAGGAGGGAGAAGGCCCCGAGCAGGGCGTAGAGCCCCGCGGCCAGGAAGCAGTTGTAGCTGACCTGCTCGTACAGGCGGTAGATGGCCTCCGGGCCGCTAGGGGGCAGTGAGAGAAAGAGGTTTTGGGGGGAGAAATGGGGGTTTTGGGGAAAAATAAGGGGGGATTTGGGGAAAAATAAGGGGGGATTTGGGGAAAATTGAGGGGAAGGGGGGAAATGGGGGGGAGGGGGAAAATAAGGAGTTTTGGGTGAAAAATAAGGAGTTTTGGGTGAAAAATAAGGGGTTTTGGGTAAAAAATAAGGAGTTTTGGGTGAAAATAAAGAGTTTTGGGTAAAAATAAGGGGGGATTTGGGGAAAAAATTGGGGGGAGGGGGAGAAAAGGGGGATTTGGGGGAAAATAAGGAGTTTTGGGTGAAAATAAGGGGTTTTGGGTGAAAAATAAGGAATTTTGGGTGAAAATAAGGGGTTTTGGGTAAAAAATAAGGAGTTTTGGGTGAAAATAAAGAGTTTTGGGTAAAAATAAGGGGGGATTTGGGGAAAAAATTGGGGGGGAGGGGGAAAATGGGGGGGAAGGGGGGAATTGGG
>NW_026916003.1:0-33397 GCF_034315485.1 Pezoporus occidentalis
GCTATGGGTGCCCGTTCTGGGTGCTCTGGGTGCCCATTGTGGGTGCTCTGGGTGCCCGCTCTGGGTGCTCTGGGTGCTGGCTCCCACAGGAGGTGGATCTGTTGGACATCTGTGTGATGGGTGCTCTGGGTGCCCGCAATGGGTGCTCTGGGTGCTCTGGGTGCTGGCTCCCACAGGAGGTGGATCTATTGGACATCTGTGTGATGGGTGCTCTGGGTGCCCGCAATGGGTGCTCTGGGTGCTGGCTCCCACAGGAGGTGGATCTGTTGGACATCTGTGTGATGGGTGCTCTGGGTGCCTGCAATGGGTGCTCTGGGTGCTATGGGTGCTGGCTCCCACAGGAGGTGGATCTGTTGGACATCTGTGTGATGGGTGCTCTGGGTGCCCGCAGTGGGTGCTCTGGGTGCTATGGGTGCTCTGGGTGCTGGCTCCCACAGGAGGTGGATCTGTTGGACATCTGTGTGATGGGTGCTCTGGGTGCCCGCAATGGGTGCTCTGGGTGCTCTGGGTGCTGGCTCCCACAGGAGGTGGATCTGTTGGACATCTGTGTGATGGGTGCTCTGGGTGCCTGCAATGGGTGCTATGGGTGCCTGCTCTGGGTGCTCTGGGTGCTGGCTCCCACAGGAGGTGGATCTGTTGGACATCTGTGTGATGGGTGCTCTGGGTGCCCGCAATGGGTGCTATGGGTGCTGGCTCCCACAGGAGGTGGATCTGTTGGACATCTGTGTGATGGGTGCTCTGGGTGCCCGCAATGGGTGCTCTGGGTGCCCGCAATGGGTGCTCTGGGTGCTATGGGTGCTGGCTCCCACAGGAGGTGGATCTGTTGGACATCTGTGTGATCCGCGACACCCGGACCGGGCGCTACGCGCGGGTGCCAAAGGTGAGGGGGCTTCAGATGGGTGCTGGGGAGGGGGGGGGCTCTGGGTGCTGGTTTTGGGTGCTGTGCGCACCCTGTGTTGGGGTTCTATGGGTGCCCAGTTTGGGGTGCTGAGAGTTCTATGGGTGTTTCAGGGTGCTCTGGGTGCCTGGTTTGGATTGCTATGGGTGCTGTGGGTGTCTTGTTTTGGAGTGCTGGGGGTGCTTGGTTAGGTTGCTGTGGGTGCTATGGGTGCCCTGTTTTGTGGGTGCCTGGTTAGGTTGCTGTGGGTGCTATGGGTGCCCTGTTTTGTGGGTGCTTGGTCTAGGTTGCTGTGGGTGCTATGGGTGCCCTGTTTTGTGGGTGCTTGGTCTAGGTTGCTGTGGGTGCTATGGGTGCCCTGTTTTGTGGGTGCCTGGTCTAGGTTGCTGTGGGTGCTATGGGTGCCCTGTTTTGTGGGTGCCTGGTTAGGTTGCTGTGGGTGCTATGGGTGCCCTGTTTTGTGGGTGCCTGGTCTAGGTTGCTGTGGGTGCTGTGTGTGCCCTGTTTTGTGGGTGCCTGGTCTAGGTTGCTGTGGGTGCTATGGGTGCCCTGTTTTGTGGGTGCCTGGTCTAGGTTGCTGTGGGTGCTATGGGTGCCCTGTTTTGTGGGTGCCTGGTTAGGTTGCTGTGGGTGCTATGGGTGCCCTGTTTTGTGGGTGCCTGGTTAGGTTGCTGTGGGTGCTATGGGTGCCCTGTTTTGTGGGTGCCTGGTCTAGGTTGCTGTGGGTGCTATGGGTGCCCTGTTTTGTGGGTGCCTGGTCTAGGTTGCTATGGGTGCTGTGTGTACCCTGTTTCTGGGTGCTCTGGGTGCCTGTTTCGGGGTGCTGAGGGTGCTCTGGGTTCTGTGGGCGCCTTGTTTTAGGGTTCTATGGGTGCTATGGGTGCCCTGTTTTGGGGTTCTGTGGGCGCTTTGTTTGGGGTGCTCTGGGTGCCCTGTTTCAGGGTGCTCTGGGCACTCTGTTTTGGGTGCTCTGGTTTCTATGGGCACTCTGTTTTGGGTGCTCTGGGTTCTATGGGCACCCTGTTTTGGGGTGCTGTGGGTGCCTGTTTCAGGGTGCTGTGGGTTCTATGGGCACCCTGTTTTGGGGTGCTCTGGGTGCTGTGGGTGCCTGTTTCAGGGTGCTCTGGATTCTATGGGCACCCTGTTTTGGGGTGCTCTGGGTGCCTGTTTCAGGGTGCTCTGGTTTCTATGGGCACCCTTTTTTGGGGTGCTCTGGGTGCCTGTTTCAGGGTGCTGTGGGTTCTATGGGCACCCTGTTTTGGGGTGCTCTGGGTGCTGTGGGTGCCTGTTTCAGGGTGCTCTGGTTTCTATGGGCACCCTGTTTTGGGGTGCTCTGGGTGCCTGTTTCAGGGTGCTCTGGTTTCTATGGGCACCCTGTTTTGGGGTGCTCTGGGTGCCTGTTTCAGGGTGCTCTGGTTTCTATGGGCACCCTGTTTTGGGGTGCTGTGGGTGCCTGTTTCAGGGTGCTGTGGGTTCTATGGGCACCCTGTTTTGGGGTGCTCTGGGTTCTATGGGCACCCTGTTTTGGGGTGCTCTGGGTGCCTGTCTTGGGATGCTCTGGGTGCCTGTTTCAGGGTGCTGTGGGTTTTATGGGCACCCTGTTTTGGGGTGCTCTGGGTTCCTGTTTCAGGGTGCTCTGGATTCTATGGGCACCCTGTTTTGGGGTGCTCTGAGTGCTGCGGGTGCTGTGGTCACCCTGTTCCGGGCACCCTCTGAGCATGGCTGGGGGCACCCATGGGTGCCGGTGCAGGACCCCCGCACGCGGGAGCTGTTGGGGTTTGGGGGTGCAGGGGGGCACCCCCAGGAGCGGCTCCTGACCGTGGTGCACGGCCCCGACATGGTCAACGTCGCCTTCCTCAACTTCCTGGCCGTGCAGGACCACGTGGCCAAGGTGCACCCATGGGTGCTGGGGCGGGGGGGGGGGGGGGCTGGGACCCGCCTATGGGTCCCGGGTGGGGGTTTGGGGGGGATTCAAGGGGGTCTGAATGGTCCTTGAGGGTCTTTGGGTGCCCATTGGGGTCCCAGGGTGGGGTTTGGGTGCTGATGGGGTTGGGTGCTGATGGGGGGGGTTTGGGTGCTGATGGGGTTGGGTGCTGATGGGGGGTTGGGTGCTGATGGGGTTTGGGTGCTGATGGGGGGGGTTTGGGTGCTGATGGGGTTGGGTGCTGATGGGGGGTTGGGTGCTGATGGGGGTGGTTTGGGTGCTGATGGGTTTTGGGTGCTGATGGGGGTGGTTTGGGTGCTGATGTGTTTGGGTGCTGATGGGGGGGTTGGGTGCTGATGGGGGTGGTTTGGGTGCTGATGGGTTTTGGGTGCTGATGGGGGGTTTGGGTGCTGATGGGGTTTGGGTGCTGAAGGGGGGTTGGGTGCTGATGGGGGGGGTTGGGTTGATGGGGGGGTTTGGGTGCTGATGGGTTGGTTGGGTGCTGATGGGGGGTTGGGTTCTGATGGGGGGGGTTGGGTGCTGGGGGGGGTTTGGGTGCTGATGGGTTTTGAGTGCTGATGGGGGGGGTTGGGTGCTGATGGGGGGGGTTGGGTTGATGGGGGGGTTTGGGTGCTGATGGGGGGGTTGGGTGCTGATGGGGTTTGGGTGCTGATGGGGGGGTTGGGTGCTAATGGGGGGGTTGGGTGCTGATGGGGTTTGGGTGCTGATGGGGTTTGGGTGCTGATGGGGGGATTCCAGGTATGGACCGAGGAGCTCTTCAAGTTGGCCACCAACATCCTGGCCCGGAACGCGTCGCGCAACACCTTCCTGCGCAAAGCGTGGGTGCACCCCGACACCGGCACCCCAAAAACCACCCCTGCACCCCAAAACACACCAAAACCTGCTCCCCACACCCTGCACCCCAAACCCTGCATCCCAAAACCTGCACCCCAAAACACACCCAAACCCTGCACCCCAAACCCTGCATCCCAAAACCTGCACCCCAAAACACCCCCAAACCTGCACCCCACACCCTGCACCCCAAACCCTGCGCCCCAAACCCTGCATCCCAAAACACACCCAAACCCTGCACCCCAAACCCTGCGCCCCAAACCCTGCACCCGAAACTCTGCATCCCAAAACCTGCACCCCAAAACACTCCCAAACCCTGCACCCCAAACCCTGCACCCCAAACCCTGCACCCCAAAACCACCCCAAACCCTGCACCCCAAAACACACTAAAACCTGCACCCCAAAACACACCAAAACCTGCACCCCAAACCCTGCACCCCAAAACCTGCACCCCAAAACACACCCAAACCCTGCAGCCCAAACCCTGCACCCCAGAAACAGCACCCCAAACCCTGCACCCCAAACCCTGCACCCCAAACCACACCCAAACCTGCACCCCAAACCCTGCACCCCAAACCCTGCATCCCAAAACCTGCACCCCAAACCCTGCACCCCATAACCACCCCTGCACCCCAAAACACAACCCCTGCGCCCCAGCCCCCTTCACCCCAAACACAACCAAACCTGCACCCCAAAACCACCCCCTGCACCCCCAATCCACCCCTTGCACCCCCAAATCTGCACCCCAAAAACCTGCACCCCAACCACACCCAAAACTGCACCCCAACCCCCCCCCCCCACCCCTAAACCTCACACCCCAAACCCTGCACCCTGAGCCCTGCACCCCAGGGACCCTCAACCCCCCCCCGCACCCCAAATTTCCCCCAGTGCCCTCCCCCCAACCCCTTCCTGCCCCCCCCCCCAGCTACACGAAGCTGCGGCTCCAGGTGAACCAGGATGGGCGCATCCCCGTCAAGAAGTGAGTGAACCCCAAAACCAAGGGGGGGGCCCCCCCCACAATGGGGTCCTTCAGACCTTAGGGGACCCCCAAATCCACCCCCAAAATTGCCCCCCACCCCCAAGCCTCATTTTAGGGATCCCCACCCAGGATTTTGGGGTACCCCCAATTCTCTCCCCCCCCCCCATTGTGGGGGTTTTGGTGCCCCCCAGCATCTTGAGACCCGTTTTATGGGGGGGTCCCCTCTTTTGGGGTCCCCTTTCTTGACCTCCCCACATTTGGGCCCCCCCTAAGTTTTAGGGTCCCTCTTCATTTTTGGGCCTGCCCCTCGTTTTTGGCCCCCCCGCCCCCATTTTGGGGCCTCCCCCCTCATTTTTGCCCCCCCCCCCCATTTTTGGGCCCCCCTAATTTTTGGGCCCACCCCTCATATTTAGGCCCCCCTGCCTCATTTTTGGCCCCCCCCCCCCCACCTCATTTTGCCCCCCCCCCCATTTTTGGGCCCCCCCATATTTGGCCCCCCCCATTCTTGGGGTCCCCCCCTCATTTTTGGGGTCCCCCCCAGCATCCTGAAGATGTTCTCTGCTGACAAGAAGCGCGTGGAGACGGCGCTGGAGTCGTGCGGCCTGAGCTGCAACCGGGTATGGCCCCCCCCAAACCGGGGCACCCCCAAACGGGCACCCCCAAACCAGGACCCCCCCAAACCGGGGCACCCCCAAATGGGCACCCCTAAACTGGGAACCCCCAAACCTGGCCCTTCAAACCGGGACCCACCCAAACCGGGCCCCTCCAAACTGGGCCCCCCCCCAAATGGGCACCCCCAAAGCAGGACCCCTCCAGACCGGGACCCCCCCCACCCATGGGCACCTCTAAACCAGAGCACCCCAAACCAGGGCACTCTTGGGGTTTGGGTGCTGATGGGGTTTGGGTGCTGATGGGGCGGTTGGGTGCTGATGGGGGGGGGGTTGGGTGCTGATGGAGGGGTTTGGGTGCTGATGGGGGGGGGGGGTTGGGTGCTGATGGGTGAATTTGGGTGCTGATGGGTTTTGGGTGCTGATGGGATTGGTTGGGTGCTGATGGGGGGGTTGGGTGCTGATGGAGGGGTTTGGGTACTGATGGGAGGGGTTTGGGTGCTGATGGGTGAATTTGGGTGCTGATGGGTTTGGGTGCTGCTGGGAGTGGTTGGGTGCTGCTGGGGTTTGGGTGCTGATGGATGAATTTGGGTGCTGATGGGTTTTGGGTGCTGATGGAGGGGTTTGGGTGCTGATGGGGGGGGTTGGGAGCTGATGGGTTTGGGTGCTGATGGAGGGGTTTGGGTGCTGATGGGTTTTGGGTGCTGATGGGTGAATTTGGGTGCTGATGGGTTTTGGGTGCTGATGGGGGGGGGTTGGGTGCTGATGGAGGGGTTTGGGTGCTGATGGGTTTTGGGTGCTGATGGGTGAATTTGGGTGCTGATGGGTTTTGGGTGCTGATGGGGGGGGGTTGGGTGCTGATGGAGGGGTTTGGGTGCTGATGGGTGAATTTGGGTGCTGATGGGGGGGTTTGGGTGCTGATGGGTGAATTTGGGTGCTCCTGGGGTTTGGGTGCTGATGGGGTTTGGGAGCTGATGGGGTTTGGGTGCTCCTGGGGTTTGGGTGCTGATGGGTGAATTTGGGTGCTGATGGGGGGGTTTGGGTGCTGATGGGTGAATTTGGGTGCTGGGGGGGGTTTGCCCTCCCCCCTCAGTCTCGGGGTGCCCCCAGAGCGACGCCATCCCCCCCGAGGAGTTCTCCCTGGACACGTTCCGGCGCTTCCTGAGCAAGCTCTGCCTGCGCCCCGACATCGACAAGATCCTGCTGGAGATGTGGGTGCCCCCGTGCCGCCAGTGCGGGGGGCGTGGGTGCTGTGGGGGCTATGGGGGGCTATAGGGGTGCTATGGGTGTTATTGGGGTGCTGTAGGGGTGCTATAGGGGTGCTATGGGTGCTACAGCGGTGCTATGGGTGCCATAGGGGTGCTATGGGGTGCTATAGGGGTGCTATGGGTGCTGTAGGGGTGCTATAGGGGTGCTATGGGTGCTACAGTGGTGCTATGGGGTGCTGTGGGTACCATAGGGGTGTGATGGGGTGCTATAGGGGTGCTATGGGTACTATAGGGGTGCTAAAGGAGTGTTACAGGTGCTACAGCAGTGCTATGGGGTGCTATAGGGGTGCTATGGGGATGCTATGGGGCGCTATGGGATGCTATGGTGCTGTATGGGGCACTGTGGGTCACTATGGGGCGCTTTGGGATGCTATGGTGCTCTGTGGGATGCTATGAGGCTCTATGGGATGTTATGGTGCTCTATGGGTCACTATGGGGCTCTAGGGGTCACTATGGTGCTCTATGGGATGCTGTGAGGCTCTATGGGTCACTATGGTGCTCTATGGGTCACTATGGTGCTCTATGGGGATGCTATGGTGCTCTGTGGGATGCTATGGTGTTCTATGGGTCACTATGGGGCGCTATGGGTCACCGTGACCCCTGTGTGTGCCCCCCCATGGCAGCGGCGCCGTGGGGAAGCCGTACCTGAGCCTGGAGCAGGGTTGGGTGCTATGGGGATGCTATGGTGCTCTATGGGATGCTATGAGGCTCTATGGGATGCTACGGTGCTCTATGGGATGCTATGGTGTTCTATGGGGATGCTATGGTGCTCTATGGGGTGCTATGGTGCTCTATGGGATGCTATGAGGCTCTATGGGATGCTATGGTGCTCTATGGGATGCTATGAGGCTCTATGGGATGCTACGGTGCTCTATGGGATGCTATGGTGTTCTATGGGGATGCTATGGTGCTCTATGGGGTGCTATGGTGCTCTATGGGATGCTATGGTGCTCTATGGGATGCTATGAGGCTCTATGGGATACTGTGAGGCTCTATGGGGATGCTATGGTGCTCCATGGGATGCTATGGTGCTCTATGGGATGTTATGGTGCTCTATGGGATGCTATGGTGCTCTATGGGATGCTACGGTGCTCTATGGGATGCTATGGTGTTCTATGGGAATGCTACGGTGCTCTATGGGATGCTATGGTGCTCTATGGGATGCTATGGTGTTCTATGGGGATGCTATGAGGCTCTATGGGATGCTATGAGGTTCTATGGGTCGCTATGGGTCACCGTGACTCCTTTTCCCCCTCCCCATGGCAGCGGCGCCGCGGGGAAGCCGTACCTGAGCCTGGAGCAGCTCCGGGACTTCGTGAACTGCCGGCAGCGGGACCCGCGGCTCAACGAGGTCCTGTTCCCCCCGCTGAGCGCCGAGCAGGCGCGGGCGCTGGTGCAGCGCTACGAGCCCAACCTGCAGTTCCGGCAGCGCGGTCAGTGCGGGGGGGGGTTATAAAGGGGGTTTGGGGGGCACTGAGGAGGGGTTTGGGGGTGTCTGGATGGGGTTAAGGGGGGGTTTGGGGGGCTTGGATGGGGTTAGAGGGGGGTTTGGGGGTCTCTGGGTGGGGTTAAGGGGTTCCTAAGAGGGTTTTGGGGGTCTCTGGAGGCGGTTTGAGGGGGGGAAGAGGGATTTGGCGGTGTCTGGATGGGGTTAAGGGGGGGTTTGGGGGTGTCTGGATGGGGTTTAAGGGGGGGAAGGGGGGTTTAGGGGTGTCTGGATGGGGTTTAAGGGGGGTTGGGGGTGTCTGGATGGGGTTTAAGGGGGTTTTGGGGGGCTTGGATGGGGTTTAAGGGGGGTTTGGGGGTGTCTGGATGGGGTTTAAGGGGGGTTTGGGGGTGTCTGGATGGGGTTTAAGGGGGTTTTGGGGGGCTTGGATGGGGTTTAAGGGGGGTTTGGGGGGCTTGGATGGGGTTTAAGGGGGGTTTGGGGGGCTTTGATCGGGATTAAGTGGGGTTTTCGGGTGTCTGGATGGGGTTTAAGGGGGGTTTGGCGGTGTCTGGATGGGGTTTAAGGGGGGGTTTGGGGGTGTCTGGATGGGGTTTAAGGGGGTTTTGGGGGGCTTGGATGGGGTTTAAGGGGGGTTTGGGGGGCTTGGATGGGGTTTAAGGGGGGTTTGGGGGTGTCTGGATGGGGTTTAAGGGGGGTTTGGGGGTGTCTGGATGGGGTTTAAGGGGTTCCTAAGAGGGTTTTGGGGGTCTCTGGAGGCGGTTTGAGGGGGGGAAGAGGGATTTGGGGGTGTCTGGATGGGGTTAAGGGGGGGTTTGGGGGGCTTGGATGGGGTTTAAGGGGGGTTTGGGGGTGTCTGAATGGGCTTTAAGGGGGGGTTGGGGGTGTCTGGATGGGGTTTAAGGGGGGGTTTGGGGGTCTCTGGATGGGGTTTAAGGGGGGGAAGGGGGGTTTGGGCGTGTCTGGATGGGGTTTAAGGGGGGGTTTGGAGGGCCCTAAAGGGGGTTTTAGGGGTCCCTTGATGGGGTTTCAGGGGTCCTGAGGGGAGTTTTGGGGTCCCAAGGGGGTTTTGTGGGTCCTGAAGCCGGTTTTGGGGTCCTGGATGGGGTTTGGGGCTCCTGATGGGGGTTTTGGGGTCCCTCTGGGGGGGGTTGGGGGTCTCTGGGGTTGGGTGGAGGGTCCCCAGCAGGGGTTGGGGGTGAGTTTCGGGTGCCCCCCCCAGGGCAGATGTCCATGGAGGGCTTCGGGCGGTTCCTGGGGGGGGAGGAGAACAGCATCGTCCCCCCCGAGAGCCTGCGCCTGCACCAGGACATGAGCCAGCCCCTGGCCAGCTACTTCATCAGCTCCTCGCACAACACCTACCTCACCGGTACCAGCCCTGCATCCCTAAACCCTGCATCCAGCCCTGCATCCAGCCCTGCTTCCAGCCCTGCATCCAACCCTGCATCCAGCCCTGCATCCCTAAACCCTGCATCCAACCCTGCATCCAACCCTGCATCCAACCCTGCATCCAGCCCTGCATCCAACCCTGCATCCAACCCTGCATCCAGCCCTGCTTCCAACCCTGCATCCAACCCTGCATCCAGCCCTGCATCCAGCCCTGCATCCAACCCTGCATCCAGCCCTGCATCCAACCCTGCTTCCAACCCTGCATCCAGCCCTGCATCCAAACCTGCATCTAACCCTGCATCCAACCCTGCATCCAGCCCTGCATCCAGCCCTGCATCCAGCCCTGCTTCCAACCCTGCATCCAACCCTGCATCCAGCCCTGCTTCCAGCCCTGCATCCAACCCTGCATCCAAACCTGCTTCCAAACCTGCATCCAGCCCTGCTTCCAACCCTGCATCCAGCCCTGCATCCAGCCCTGCTTCCAGCCCTGCATCCAGCCCTGCATCCAAACCTGCATCTAACCCTGCTTCCAACGCTGCATCCAGCCCTGAATCCAACCCTGCATCTAACCCTGCTTCCAACCCTGCATCCAGCCCTGCTTCCAACCCTGCATCCAGGCCTGCATCCAGCCCTGCATCCAACCCTGCTTCCAGCCCTGCATCCAGCCCTGCATCCAGCCCTGCATCCAGCCCTGCATCCAACCCTGCATCCAGCCCTGCATCCAAACCTGCATCTAACCCTGCTTCCAAACCTGCATCCAGCCCTGCATGCAACCCTGCATCCAGCCCTGCTTCCAACCCTGCATCCAGCCCTGCATCCAGCCCTGCATCCAGCCCTGCATCCCTAAGCCTGCATCCCTAAGCCTGCATCCCTAAACCCTGCCTCCAAACCTGCCTCCCTAAAACCTGCATCCAACCCTGCATCCAAATCTGCATCCATCCCTGCATCCCCAACCCTGCATCCAACCCTGCTTCCAAACCTGCATCCAACCCTGCATCCAGCCCTGCATCCAACCCTGCATCCAGCCCTGCATCCAGCCCTGCATCCCTAAACCTGCATCCCTAATCCTGCATCCAAATCAGCATCCAACCCTGCATCAACAACAGGGGTGTCCCTGTTTGGGGGTGCATTGGGGTACATTGGGGGTCCGTGTTTGGGGGTGTATTGGGGGTTGCATTGGGGTACATTGGGGGGTCCGTGTTTGGGGGTGCATTGGGGGTTGCATTAGGGTGCATTGGGGGGGTCCGTGTTTGGGGGTGCATTAGGGGTTGCATTGGGGGGTCCATGTTTGGGGGTGCATTAGGGGTTGCTTTGGGGGGTCCCTGTTTGGGGGTGCATTGGGGGTTGTATTGGGGCACATTGATGGGGTCCGTGTTTGGGGGTGCATTGGGGGGTCCCTGTTTGGGGTTGCATTGGGGGTTGCAT
Organism: Pezoporus occidentalis; assembly: GCF_034315485.1. Taxonomy (NCBI): domain Eukaryota; kingdom Metazoa; phylum Chordata; class Aves; order Psittaciformes; family Psittacidae; genus Pezoporus; species Pezoporus occidentalis. The sequence continues at coordinate 10,791 of NW_026916003.1, forward strand.
TGGGGGTTGCATTGGGGGGTCCCTGTTTGGGGGTGCATTGGGGTTGCATTGGGGGGTCCCTGTTTGGGGGTGCATTGGGGTTGCATTGGGGGGGTCCCTGTTTGGGGGTGCATTGGGGGTTGCATTGGGGGGTCCATGTTTGGGGGCGCATTAGGGGTTGCATTGGGGTGTCCCTGTTTGGGGTTGCATTGGGGTACATTGTGGGGGTCCGTGTTTGGGGATGCATTCGGGTGTTGCATTGGGGGCTCCATGTTTGGGGGTGCATTTGGGGTTGCATTGAGGTACATTGGGGGATCCCTGTTTGGGGGTGCATTTGGGGTTGCATTGAGGTACATTGGGGGATCCCTGTTTGGGGGTGCATTGGGGTGTCCCTGTTTGGGGATGCATTGGGGTGTTCCACTGGGGGTTGCATTGAGGGGTCCCTGTTTGGGGGTGCATTGGGGTGTCCCTGTTTGGGGATGCATTGGGGTGTTCCATTGGGGGTTGCATTGAGGGGTCCCTGTTTGGGGGTGCATTGGGGGTTGCATTGGGGGGTCCCTGTTTGGGGGTGCATTAGGGGTTGCATTGGGCGTTGCATTGGGGGTTGCATTAGGGGTTGCATTGGGGGTTATCATTGGGGGTTGGGGGGGTCCCTGTTTGGGGGTGCATTCAATGCGGGGGGGTCCCTGTTTGGGGATGCATTGGGGGTTGCATTGGGGCACATTGATGGGGTCTGTGTTTGGGGGTGCATTGGGGGGTCCCTGTTTGGGGTTGCATTGGGTGTTGGGGGGGGTCCCTGTTTGGTTATCATTGGGGGGGGGGGGTCCCTGTTTGGGTTATCAATTGAGGTACATGGGGGTATCCCTGGGGGGGGGTGCATTAGGGGTTATCAATGGGGGGGGGGTGTCACTGTTTGGGGTTGCATTATCAATGGGGGGGGGGTCCCTGTTATTGGGGGTCCCATTGGGGTTATCAATGGGGGGGGTCCCTGTTTCCCATTATCAATGGGGGGGTGTCCCCTCCCGTTATCAATGGGGTTGCATTGGGGTACATTGTGGGGGTCCCTGGTTGGGGATGCATTGGGGTGTTGCATTGGGGGCTTCCCGTTATCAATGGGGGTGCATTTGGGGTTGCATTGATACATTGGGGTGGGGGGGCATTCCCTGTTTACATTATCACATTGGGGGGGGTCCCTGTTTGGGGATGCATTAAGGGTTGCATTGCGGTACATTGTGGGGGTCCCTGTTTCCCTGTTCCCGTTATCAATGGGGGGGTCCCTGTTTCCCTGTTCCCGTTATCAATGGGGGGGGTCCCTGTTCCCGTTATCAATGGGGGGGGGTCCCTGTTCCCGTTATCAATGGGGGGGGTCCCTGTTCCCGTTATCAATGGGGGGGGGGGTGCGTTATTGGGGGGGGGTCCCTTGGGGGTTATCATGGGGGGGGGTCCCTGTTTGGGGGTATCATGGGGGGGGTTCCATTGGGGGTTATCAATTGAGGGGTCCCTGTTTGGGGTTGCATTGGGGGTTGCATTGGGGGTTGGGGGGGTCCCTGTTGGGGGTGCTTTGGGGGTTGCATTGGGGGTTGCATTGGGGTGTCCCTGTTTGGGGATGCATTGGGGGTGCATTGAGGCACATTGATGGGGTCTGTGTTTGGGGGTGCATTGGGGGTTGCATTGGGGTGTCCCTGTTTGTGGATGCATTGGGGTGTTCCATTGGGGGTTGCATTGGGGGGGTCCATGTTTGGGGGTGCATTAGGGGTTGCATTGGGGGTTGCATTGGGGGGTCCATGTTTGGGGGTGCATTGGGGGTTGCATTGGGGGTTGCATTGGGGGGTCCATGTTTGGGGGTGCATTGGGGGTTGCATTGGGGCACATTGGGGGGTCCCTGTTTGGGGATGCATTGGGGGTGCATTAGCGTTGCATTGGGGCACATTGGGGGGGTCCCTGTTTGGGGGTGCATTAGGGGTTGCATTGGGGTGTCCCTGTTTGGGGGTGCATTTGAGGTTGCATTGAGGTACATTGGGGTGTCCCTGTTTGGGGGCGCATTAGGGTTTACATTGGGGCACATTGGGGGGGTCCCTGTTTGGGGATGCATTGGGGGTTGCATTGGGGCACATTGATGGGGTCTGTGTTTGGGGGTGCATTGGGGGGTCCCTGTTTGGGGTTGCATTGGGTGTTGCATTGGGGGGTCACTTTTTGGGTGTGCATTAGGGGTTGCATTGGGGGGTCCGTGTTTGGGGGTGCATTAGGGGTTGTATTGAGGGGTCCCTGTTTGGGGATGCATTGGGGGTTGCATTGGGGCCCATTGATGGGGTCCGTGTTTGGGGGTGCATTGGGGGTTGCATTGGGGGGTCCCTGTTTGGGGGTGCATTAGGGGTTGCATTGGGGGGGTCCCTGTTTTCGGGGTGCCCTGACCCCCCCCTTTTCCCCCCGCAGCGGGGCAGTTGACCGGCGCCTCCTCGGTGGAGATGTACCGGCAGGTGCTGCTGAGCGGCTGCCGCTGCGTGGAGCTGGACTGTTGGCAGGGGCGCCCCCCCGAGGAGGAGCCCGTCATTACACACGGCTTCACCATGACCACCGAGATCCCCTTCAGGGTGCGCCCGCGGGGACCCCGAACCCTGAGCACTGAACCCCAAAACCTGAGCCTGAACCACAAACCTGAGCCTGAACCCTGAGCACTGAACCCCAAAACCGGAGCCTGAACCCCAAACCTGAGCCCTGAACCCCAAACCTGAGCCCGGGACCCCAAAACCTGAGCCCTGAACCCCAAACCTGAGCCCGGGACCCCAAAACCTGAGCCCTGAACCCCAAAACCTGAGCCCTGAGACCCCAAAATCTGAGTCTGGGACCCCAAACCTGAGCCCTGAACCCCAAAACCTGAGCCCTGAACCCCAAAATCTGAGCCTGAACCCCAAAACCTGAGCCCTGAACCCCAAACCTGAGCCCTGAACTACAAAATCTGAGCCCTGAACCCCAAAATCTGAGACTGGGACCCCAAAACCTGAGCCCTGAACCCCAAAACCTGAGCCTGGGACCCCAAACCTGAGCCCTGAACCCCGAAACCTGAGCCCGGGACCCCAAAACCTGAGCCTGGGACCCCGAAACCTGAGCCCTGAACCCCAAAACCTGAGCCTGAACCCCAAAACCTGAGCCTGAACCCCAAAACCTGAGCCCTGAACCCTGAGCCCTGAACCCCAAACCTGAGCCCTGAACCCCAAAACCTGAGCCCTGAACCCCGAACCCTGAACCTCGAAACCTGAGCCCTGAACCCCAAAATCTGAGCCCGGGACCCCAAAACCTGAGACTGGGACCCTAAAACCTGAGCCCTGAACCCCAAAATCTGAGCCTGGGACCCCCAAATCTGAGACTGGGACCCCAAAACCTGAGCCCTGAACCCAAAACCTGAGCCCTGAACCCCAAAACCTGAGACTGGGACCCCAAACCTGAGCCCTGAACCCCAAAATCTGAGCCCGGGACCCCAAACCTGAGCCCTGAACCCCAAACCTGAGCCCTGAACCCCAAAACCTGAGCCCTGAACCCCAAAATCTGAGCCTGAACCCCAAAACCTGAGCCCTGAACCCCAAACCTGAGCCCTGAACCACAAAATCTGAGCCCTGAACCCCAAAATCTGAGCCTGGGACCCCAAACCTGAGCCCTGAACCCCAAAACCTGAGCCTGGGACCCCAAAGCCTGAGCCCGGGACCCCAAACCTGAGTCCTGAACCCCAAAACATGAGCCAGGGACCCAAAACCTGAGCCTGAACCCCGAAACCTGAGCCCTGAACCCCAAACCTGAGCCCTGAACCCCGAACCCTGAACCCCGAACCCTGAGCCCTGAACCCCGAACCTGAGCCCTGAACCCCCAAATCTGAGCCCTGAACCCCGAACCCTGAGCCTGAACCCCAAAACCTGAGTCCTGAATCCCAAAACCTGAGCTTGGGACCCCAAACCTGAGCCCTGAGCCCCCAAAACCTGAGCCTGAACCCCAAAACCTGAGTCCTGAACCCCAAAACCTGAGCCCGGGACCCCAAAACCTGAGCCTGGGACCCCAAAACCTGAGACTGGGACCCCCAAACCTGAGCCCTGAACCCCAAAACCTGAGTCCTGAACCCAAAACCTGTGCTTGGGACCCTCAAACCTGAGCCCTGAACCCAAAACCTGAGCTTGAGACCCCAAACCTGAGCCCTGAACCCCCAAAACCTGCCCCTGGTACTCTTCAATCTCCCCCTGAAGCCCCAACTGCCCTCCAACCCCATAGCACCCACATTGGGCTGCTCCGAGCACCCAAACCCCATGGGGATCACCCCAAACCTCATCCCGGGCCCCTTTTGGGGGCTCAGGTTTTGGGGTGCCCCCCCTTGAACCCCCATTGACCCCCATAGGAGGTGATTGAGGCCATCGCCGAAAGCGCCTTCAAGACGTCGCCGTACCCCGTGATCCTGTCCTTCGAGAACCACGTGGACTCGTGGGTGCCCCCCAAACCCTGGAGACCCCCCCCCAAACCAGCCCTGCCCCCCCCAATTCAACCCTGACCCCCCAAAACCAGCCCTGACCCCCCAAAACCAACCCTGATCCCCCCATAACCAACCCTGACCCACTCAAACCCAGCCCTGAACCCCCTAAACCAACCCTGACCCCCCCAAACCAACCCTGACCCCCTAAACCAACCCTGCCCCCCCCAAACCAGCCCTGACCCCCCAAATGAACCCTGACCCCCCCAAACCCGGACCTGCACCCCTAAACCCAGCCCTGCCCCCCCCAAATCAGCCCTGACCCCCCTAAACCAACCCTGACCCCCCCAAAACCCAACCTTGACCCCCCCTTAAACCAACCCTGACCCCCCCAAACCAGCCCTGACCCCCCAAAACCCAACCCTGACCCCCCTTAAACCAACCCTGACCCCCCCTTAAACCAACCCTGACCCCCCAAACCCAGCCCTGACCCCCCCAAAACTCCCCCAATCCCCCCCCCCCCCAAACCACTACGGCCACAACAGGGACGATGTTGCCATGGGAAGGATTCATCACCCCCCCCCCACCCCCAAAACCCCCCTTTTTCCCCCCAAAACGGGGGTGTGGTGGGGCTGGGGGATGGGTGAGGTTTTGGGGTTCCCCCCCCCCCCAGCACCCCAATACCCCCCCAGGGCCAAGCAGCAGGCGAAGATGGCCGAGTATTGCCGCAGCATCTTCGGGGACGCGCTGCTCATCGACCCCCTGGACAAGTACCCGGTGGGTTTGGGGGTGCAGGGGTCGATGTTGGGGGTCCCCAAGGCGGGAGTTGGGGGGGAAGATTTGGGGGTATCAAGGATGGGTTTGGGGGGGTCAGGGATGGGTTTGGGGGGGGCTCAGGGCTGGGGTTTGGGGGTCAGGGGTGGTTTTGGGGGGGTCACGGTTGGGGTTTGGGGGGTCAGGGTTGGTTTGGGGGGGTCAGGGCTGGTTTTGGGGGGCTCAGGGCTGCGTTTGGGGGCGTCAGGGCAGGTTTAGGGGGGTCAGGGTTGGTTTTGGGGGGGTCAGGGTTGGTTTAGGGGGGGTCAGGGTTGGTTTTGGGGGGGTCAGGGTTGGTTTAGGGGGGGTCAGGGTTGGTTTTGGGGGGGTCAGGGTTGGTTTAGGGGGGTCAGGGTTGGTTTTGGGGGGGTCAGGGTTGGTTTAGGGGTGTCAGGGTCGGTTTTGGGGGGTCAGGGCTGGGTTTTGGGGGTCAGGGTTGGTTTAGGGGGGGTCAGGGCTGGGTTTGGGGGGGTCAGGGCTGGGTTTTGGGGGTCAGGGTTGGTTTGGGGGGCATCAGGGCAGGTTTAGGGGGGTCAGGGCTGGGTTTTGGGGGGCTCAGGGTTGGGGTTTGGGGGGGCTCAGGGCTGGGTTTGGGGGCATCAGGGCAGGTTTAGGGGGTCAGGGCTGGGTTTTGGGGGGCTCAGGGTTGGGGTTTGGGGGGGTCAGGGCTGGTTTGGGGGCATCAGGGCAGGTTTAGGGGGGTCAGGGCTGGTTTGGGGGGGTCAGTGGTGGTTTGGGGGGGCTCAGGGCTGGGTTTGGGGGCATCAGGGCAGGTTTAGGGGGGTCAGGGCTGGGTTTTGGGGGTCACGGTTGGTTTCGGGGGGTGAGGGCTGGGGTTTGGGGGTCAGGGCTGGTTTTGGGGGGGTCCGGGCTGGGTTTGGGGGCATCAGGGCAGGTTTAGGGGGGGTCAGGGTTGGTTTGGGGGGCCAGGGTTGGTTTGGGGGGGTCAGGGCTGGGTTTTGGAGGGTCATGGTTGGTTTCGGGGGGTGAGGGCTGGGGTTTGGGGGGGTCAGGGCTGGTTTGGGGGGGTTCATCCTATGGGGCCCCCCCTGACTTTGGGGTGCCGCAGCTGGAGCCGGGGGTGCCCCTGCCCAGCCCCCAGGACCTTCTGGGCCGGATCTTGGTCAAGAACAAGAAGCGGCACCCGAGGGGGACCCCAAAACCGCCGCTGAACCCCAAAACCAGCGACAACGGTACCCAACCCCCCCCCGCAGCTCTCCTGCACCCCAAAACCTCTCAATGCCCCCCCTGCACCCCCAAACCAGTGACCCCAGTACCCAACCCCACCTCTACCCCCCTGCACCCCAAAACCAGCGACCCCAGTACCCAACCCTCCTGTACCCCACTCTGCACCCCAAAAACTACCAATGCCCCCCCCTTCAACCCAAAACCAGTGACCCCGGGGCCCCCCCCCCCCCCGCACCCCAAAACCTCCCCCGGCCCCCTCGTGCACCCTAAAACCTTTGACCCCAGTACCCAACCCCCCGTAGCCCCCCTGCACCCCAAAGCTTCCCAGTGACCCCCTGCACCCTAAAACCAGCAACCCCGGTACCCAACACCCCCCGCAGGCCCCCTGCACCCCAAAACCTCCTCCTGACCCCTCCTGAACCCCAAAATCTCCCAATGCCCCCCTGAACCCCAAATCCTGCCCCTGCCCCCCAAAACCAGCGACAACGGTACCCAACCCCCCCCGCAGGCCCCCTGCACCCCAAAACCTCCCCCTGACCCCTCCCGAACCCCAAAACCTCCCAATGCCCCCCTGAACCCCAAAACCTTCCCCTGCACCCCAAAACCAGTGACCCCGGTACCCACCCACCCCCCTCGGGTTTTGGGGTCCCCCCCAACCCCTCTCCTCTCCAGGCCCCCCCTCGGAGCCCCCCGAAGTTGGGGTCTCCCCTGTGCCCAATGGGGAGGAGAAGGGCTCCAGACTGGGGGAACCCCGAAAGTCCATTGGTGAGTGGGGGGGGGGTATTATGGGATGCAGGGGGTGATTATGGGATGCAGGGGGGGTTATGGGATGCAGGGGGGGTTATGGGGTGCAGGGGGTGATTATGGGATGTACGGGGGTTATGGGATGCAGGGGGGGTTATGGGGTGCTAGGAGGGGATTGGGGGTGCTGGGGGTCAGTTTGGGGCTGCTGGGGGGGGTTATGGGGTGCTGGGGGGGTTATGGGATGTAGGGGGTGATTATGGGATGTACGGGGGTTATGGGATGCAGGGGGGGTTATGGGGTGCTGGGTGTGATTATGGGATGCAGGGGGGTTATGGGATGTAAGGGGGGTTATGGGATGCAGGGGGGGTTATGGGGTGCTGGGGGTGATTATGGGATGTAAGGGGGGTTATGGGATGTAGGGGTGTTATGGGGTGCTGGGTGTGATTATGGGATGCAGGGGGGGTTATGGGGTGCTGGGGGTGATTATGGGATGCAGGGGGGGTTATGGGATGCAGGGGGTGATTATGGGATGCCGGGGGGGTTATGGGATGCAGGGGGCATTAAGGGATGCAGGGGGGGTTATGGGGTGCTGGGTGTGATTATGGGATGCAGGGGGGGTTATGTGATGCGGGGGGTTATTATGGGATGCAGGGGGGGTGTCACAGATTACAGAGGCTCCCCCAACCCCCCCCCCCCCAGACCGCGATGCCGCCGACAGCGAGGAAGAGGAGGAGGAGGAGCCCCCGGAGATGAAGAAGCCAACAACCGATGAGGTCAGGACCCGGGGAGGGGGGGGGAGTGCTCAGGACCCCTATGGGGGGGGGTGGGGAAGATGGGGGTCAGGACCCCCCCCCCATTGTGTTATCATCCCCCCCCCCAGGGCACGGCCAGCAGCGAGGTGACGGCCACCGAGGAGATGTCCACGCTGGTCAACTACGTCCAACCCGTCAAGTTCAAGTCCTTCCAGGCCGCCCGCAGTCAGTGGGGCCGGGGGGGGACATGGGGGGGGACATGGGGGGGGTATGGGGGGTTAAAGGGGTTTTGAGAGGGGGTTTAATGGGGTTTTAGAGGCATTTAAGAGGGTTTGGGGGGGGCCTGATGGGGTTTGGGGGGGGTCCTGATGGGGTTGGGGGGGGTTTCAAGGGGTTGGGGGGGGGTTAAAGGGGTTTTGAGGGGGGGTTTAATGGGGTTTTGGAGGCATTTAAGAGGGCTTGGGGGGGTTCTCATGGGGTTTGGGGGGGTCCTGATGGGGTTGGGGGGGGTTTCAAGGGGTTGGGGGGGGGTTATAGAGGTTTTGAGAGGGGGTTTAATGGGGTTTTGGAGGCATTTAAGAGGGTTTGGGGGGGGCCTGATGGGGTTTGGGGGGTCCTGATGGGGTTGGGGGGTGGGGTTAAGTGGTTGGGGGGGGGTTAAAGGGGTTTTGAGGGGGGTTTAATGGGGTTTTAGAGGCATTTAAGAGGGTTTGGGGGGGTCCTGATGGGGTTGGGGGGGTTTCAAGGGGTTGGGGGGGGAGTTAATGGGGATTTGAGGGGGGTTTAATGGGGTTTTGGAGGCATTTAAGAGGGTTTGGGGGGGGCCTGATGGGGTTGGGGGGGTTCTGATGGGGTTGGTGGGGGGGTTTCAAGGGTTTGGGGGGGGTTAAAGGGGTTTTGAGGGGGGGTTTAATGGGGTTTTGGAGGCATTTAAGAGGGCTTGGGGGGGTTCTCATGGGGTTTGGGGGGGTCCTGATGGGGTTGGGGGGGGGGGTTCAAGGGTTTTGGGGGGGTTTCAAGGGGTTGGGGGTGGGAGTTAAAGGGGTTTTGAGGGGGGTTTAATGGGGTTTTGGAGGCATTTAAGAGGGTTTGGGGGGGTTCTGATGGGGTTTGGGGGGGTTTCAAGGGGTTGGGGGGGCTAAAAGGGGTTTTGAGGGGGTTCTGATGGGGTTTGGGGGGGTCCTGATGGTGTTGGGGGGGGGCTTCAAGGGGTTGGAAGGGGGGTTAAAGGGGTTTCAAGGGGGTCCTGATGGGGTTGGGGGGGGCGTTTAAGGGGGTTTGTGTAGGGTTGTAGGGGTTTGGGATGGTTCTGATGGGGTTTGGGGGGGTTCTGATGGGGTTTGGGGGGGTTCTGATGGGGTTTGGCGGGGGTTAAGGGGGCGTTGGGCTTTGGGGGTGGGCCCTGTTTGATATTGGGGTGCTGCCCCCCCCCCACAGAGCGCAACAAGGCCTTTGAGATGTCGTCCTTTGTGGAGACCAAGGGGTTGGAGCAGCTCACCAAGAGCCCCCTCGAGTTCGTGGAGTATCCGCTGGGGGGGACGGGGGGACCCCGAGATGTGGGGCAGGAGGGGGGCTTTGGGGGGGAGGGTTAAAGGTGGGGTTTGGGGTGCACTTAGGGCCCCATGGACACAGTTGGGGTGCACTTAGGGGTCCATAGAGGGGCTTGGGGTGCACTTAGGGGTCCATAGAGGGGTTTGGGGTGCACTTAGGGGTCCATAGAGGGGTTTCGGGTGCACTTAGGGGTCCATAGGGGGGTTTGGGGTGCACTTAGGGGTCCATAGAGGGGTTTGGTGTGCACTTAGGGGTCCATAGAGGGGTTTGGGGTGCACTTAGGGCTCCATAGAGGGATTTGGGGTGCACTTAGGTTTCTATAGAGGGGTTTGGGGTGCACTTAGGGGTCCATAGAGGGGCTTGGGGTGCACTTAGGGCCCTATAGAGGGGTTTGGGGTGCACTTAGGGGTCCATAGAGCTGTTTGGGGTGCACTTAGGCGTCCATAGAGGGATTTGGGGTGCACTTAGGCGTCCATAGAGTTGTTTGGGGTGCACTTAGGGGTCCATAGAGGGATTTGGGGTGCACTTAGGGGTCCATAGAGGGGTTTGGGGTGCACTTAGGCGTCCATAGAGGGATTTGGGGTGCACTTAGGCATCCATAGAGTTGTTTGGGGTGCACTTAGGGGTCCATAGGGGGGTTTAGGGTGCACTTAGGGCCCTATGGACACATTTGGGGTGCACTTAGTGCCCTATAGAGGGGTTTGGGGTGCACTTAGTGGTCCACAGAGGGATTTGGGGTGCACTTCGGGGTCCATAGAGGGATTTGGGGTGCACTTAGGGCCCTATAGAGGGGTTTGGGGTGCACTTAGGGGTCCATAGATGGGTTTGGGGTGCACTTAGGGGTCCATAGAGGGATTTGGGGTGCACTTAGGGGTCCATAGGGGGGTTTGGGGAGCATTTAGGGGTCCATAGAGGGGTTTGGGGTGCATTTAGGGCCCTACATAGGGGTTTGGGGTGCATTTAGTGCCGTATAGAGGGGTTTGGGGTGCACTTAGGGCCCTATGGACACATTTGGGGTGCACTTAGGGGTCCATAGAGGGGCTTGGGGTGCACTTAGGGGTCCATAAAGGGGTTTGGGGTGCACTTAGGGGTCCATAGATGGGTTTGGGGTGCACTTAGGGGTCCATAGAGGGGTTTGGGGTGCACTTAGGGGTCCATAGATGGGTTTGGGGTGCACTTAGGGGTCCATAGAGGGGTTTGGGGTGCACTTAGGGGTCCATAGGGGGGTTAGGGGTGCACTTAGGGGTCCATAGAGGGGTTTGGGGTGCACTTAGGGGGCCGCAGGGGCTGTGGGGCCGCTGTGGGGCCGCGTTCCTTGACGCCCAGGTACAACAAGCGCCAGCTGAGCCGGGTCTACCCCAAGGGCACCCGCGTGGACTCCTCCAACTTCCAGCCGCAGCTCTTCTGGAACGCGGGCTGCCACATGGCTGCGCTCAACTTCCAGACCCTCGGTCAGCGCCGCCCCACAGCGCGCCCCATAGCGCGCCCCATAGCGTGACCCATAGCGTGGCCCTGGCCCATAGAGTGATCCTGACCCATAGCGTGACCCATAGCGTGCCCCTGACCCATAGAGTGACCCTGACCCATAGCGTGACCCATAGCGTGCCCCTGACCCATAGAGTGATCCTGACCCATAGCGTGATCCTGGCCCATAGAGTGATCCTGACCCATAGCGTGACCCATAGCGTGACCCTGACCCATAGAGTGACCCTGACCCATAGCGTGACCCTGACTCATAGCGTAACCCATAGCGTGATCCTGGCCCATAGCCTGCCCCTGACCCATAGCGTGCACCTGGCCCATAGCGTGATCCTGGCCCATAGCGTGCCCGTGACCCATAGCATGCCCCTGACCCATAGCATGACCCATAGCGTGATCCTGACCCATAGCCTGCCCCTGACCCATAGCGTCACCTTGACCCATAGCGTGACCCTGACCCATAGCGTGCCCCATAGCATGATCCTGACCCATAGTGTGACACCCCCATCCCAATCCCACATTCCCCCCCATCCCAACCCCCCATCCCCCCCACATCCCCCCCATCCCACCCCCACATCTGCCCCCATCCCATCCCCACATCCCCCCCCACACCCACCCCCACAAATCCCCTCCCACATCCCAACCCCACATCCCCGCCCCACATCCCCCCCACATCCCCCCCCATCCCCCCCATCGTCCCCACCCCATATCCACCCCACACCCCACATCCCCCCCATCCCCCCCCCCATCCCCCCCCATCCCCCCCCATCCCCGTATCCCCCCCACATCCCCCCCACATCCCCCCCATCTCCCCCCCCACATCCCCCCCATCCCAACCCCCCATCCCCCCCCAGACGTGCCCATGCAGCTGAACCTGGGGCTCTTTGAGTACAACGCCCGCTGCGGGCTCCTGCTCAAGCCCGAGTTCATGCGGCGCCCGGACAAAGCCTTCGACCCCTTCGCCGAGGACCTGGTGGACGGGATCGTGGCCAACACCCTGCGGGTGCAGGTGGGGACCCCCCCCCCCCCCAAAATGGGGGCGCTCGGAACACACCCAACCCCCTCCCCCCCAATGGGGGCGCTCGGAACACACCCAACCCCCTCCCCCCCAATGGGGGTGCTCGGAACACACCCAACCCCCCCCCCCCAAATGGGGGTGCTCAGAACACACCCAACCCCCCCCAACCCCCCCCCCCAAAATGGGGGTGCTCAGAACACGCCCAACCCCCCCCCCCACAAAATGGGGGCGTTCGGAGCACACCCAACCCCCCCACACAAATGGGGGTGCTCAGAACACACCCAACACCCCCCCCCCCAAAATGGGGGCGCTCGGAACACACCCAACCCCCCCCCCCAAAATGGGGGTGCTCGGAACACACCCAACCCCCCCCCAAAATGGGGGTGCTCGGAAACACACCCCCCCCCAACCCCCCCCCACCCCCCCCCAAAATGGGGGTGCTTGGAACACACCCAACCCCCCCCCCCCACAGATGGGGGTGCTCAGAACACACCCAACACCCCCCCCCCCCAAACTGGCTCCACCCCCCCCCCCCCCCCTGTGGAACACACCCTCCCCCCCCTCCCCCAGTGTCCAAATTGGGGGGGGAACACATCACCTTGATTGAGCCCCCCCCCCCGGGGGTGGATTTGGGGGTTACAAGGATGGATTTGGGGTCCCGAGGGGGGATTTGGGGGTTACAAGGATGGATTTGGGGTCCCAAGGGTGGATTTGGGGTCCCGAGGGGCGATTTGGGGGTCCCGGAGGGGGATTTGGGGGTCCTGAGGGGGGGATTTGGGGGTTTCAAGGGTAGATTTGGGGGTCCCGGGGGTGGATCTGGGGTCCCAAGGGTGGATTTGGGGGTCCCAAGGGGTGGATTTGGGGGTCCCAAGGGGGGATTTGGGGTCCCAGGGGTGGATTTGGGGTCCCAAGGGTGGATTTGGGGGTCCAGGGGGGGATTTGGGGGTCCTGAGGTGGAATTTGGGGGCCCCAGGGGTGGATTTGGGGTTCCCGGGGTGGTTTTGGGGGTCCCGGGGGTGGTTTTGGGGGTCCCTGGGGGGATTTGGAGGTCCCAAGGATGGATTTGGAGGTCCCAGGGGGAAACCTGTGGTTCCTGGGGATGGATTTGGAGGTCCCAGGGGGGGATTTGGGGTTCCCTGGGGGGGATTTGGGGTCCCAAGGGGGGAATTTGGGGGTCCCAAGGGTGGATTTGGGGGTCCCAAGGGTGGATTTGGGGGTTCCAAGGGGGATTTGGGGGTCCCAAGGGTGGACTTGGGGGTTCCAAGGGGGATTTGGGGGTTTCAAGAGTGGTTTTGGGGGTCCCGGGGGTGGATTTTGGGGTCCCGGGGGTGGATTTTGGGGTCCCAGGGGTGGATTTTGGGGTCCCCGGGGTGGATTTGGGGGTCCCGGGGGTGGATTTGGGGGTCCCAAGGGTGGATTTTGGGGTCCCAAGGGTGGATTTGGGGGTCCCAAGGGGGGATTTGGGGTTCCAAGGGGGGATTTAAGGTTCCCAAGTGGGAATTTTGGGGTCCCGGGGATGGATTTGGGGGTCCCGGGGTTGGATTTTGGGGTCCCGGGGGTGGATTTTGGGGTCCCAGGGGTGGATTTTGGGGTCCCCGGGGTTGGATTTTGGGGTCCCGGGGGTGGATTTTGGGGTCCCGGGGGTGGATTTTGGGGTCCCAGGGGTGGATTTTGGGGTCCCCGGGGTTGGATTTTGGGGTCCCGGGGGTGGATTTTGGGGTCCCGGGGGTGGATTTTGGGGTCCCAAGGGTGGATTTTGGGGTCCCCGGGGGTGGATTTTGGGGTCCCGGGAGTGGATTTGGGGGTCCTGGGGGGGATTTAAGGTTCCCAAGGGGGAATTTTGGGGTCCCGGGGGTGATTTTGGGGTCCTGGGGGTGGATTTGGGGGTCCCAAGGGTGGATTTTGGGGTCCTGGGGGTGGATTTTGGGGTCCCCGGGGGTGGATTTTGGGGTCCCGGGGGGGGTGACGTTCCCCCGTGTCCCCCCCCCCTGTCCCCCGCAGGTGATCTCGGGTCAGTTCCTGTCGGAGCGCCGCGGGGGGGTCTATGTGGAGGTCGATGTGTTCGGGCTGCCCGTGGACACGCGGCGCCGGTTCCGCACGCGGCCTTGCCAGGGGCACCCGTTCAACCCGGTGTGGGACGAGGAGCCCTTCCTGTTCCCCAAGGTCAGCTTGGGGCGGGGGGGGGGTACCGGGAGGGGGGGTACCCGGTGTTACCGTGACCCACCCCCCCCGTCCTCCCGCAGGTGGTACTGCCCTCCCTGGCCTCCCTGCGTGTGGCTGCCTATGAGGAGGGGGGGCGGTTCCTGGGGCACCGAGTGCTGCCCGTGGCTGCGCTGCGCTCCGGTGAGGGGGGGAATGGGATGGGGATGGGGATGGGGACGGGAATGGGAGTGGGGACGGGAATGGGAACGGGGATGGGAATTGGGATGGAGATGGGAATTGGAACGGGAATGGGTATGGGAATGGGAGTTGGAACGGGAATGGGAACGGGAACAAGAACAGGAATGGGAATGGGGATGGGAATGGGGACGGGAATGGGAGTGGGAACAGGAATGAGAACGGGAACAAGAACAGGGATGGGAATGGGGATGGGAATGGGGATGGGAATGGGAGTGGGAACAGGAATGAGAACGGGAATGGGAACGGGAACGAGAACGGGAATGGGGATGGGAATGGGAACGGGAATGGGGATGGGAATGGGAACGGGAATGGGGATGGGGATGGGAACTGGAACGGGAATGGGAATGGGGATGGGAACGGGAATGGGGATGGGAATTAGAACAGGAATGGGAATAGGGATGGGGATGGGAATTGGAATGGGGATGGGAATGGGAATGGGAATTGAAACGGGAATGGGAATGGGGATGGGAACTGGAACGGGAGTGGGAATTGGAACGGGAATGGGAATAGGAACGGGAATGGGGATGGGAACTGGAATGGGAATGGGGATGGGAATTGAAACGGGAATGGGAATGGGGATGGGAATTGGAATTGAAACGGGAATGGGAACAGGGATGGGAACAAGAATGGGGATGGGAGTGGGGATGGGGATGGGAACGGGAACAAGGATGGGAATGGGAACAGGAATGGGAACGGGAATGAGAATGGGGATGGGGATGGGAATGGGAATGGGGATGGGAATGGGAATTGAAACAGGAATGGGAACAGGAAAGGGAACGGGAACAAGAATGGGAATGGGGATGGGGATGGGAATGGAAACGGGAATGGGAATGGGAATTGGAACAGGAATGGGGACGGGAATGGGAATGGGGATGGGAATGGGATTGGAACAGGAATGGGAATGGGAACGGGGACGGGGACGGGAACAGGGATGGGAATGGGAATTGAAACGGGAATGGGAATGGGAACAGGAAAGGGAACGGGAATGAGAATGGGGATGGGAATTGAAACGGGAATGGGAAGGGAACAAGAACGGGAATGGGGACAGGAACAGGGATGGGAATGGGAATTGAAACGTAAACGGGAACAGGGATGGGAACGGGAATGGGGATGGGAATTGGAACGAGAATGGCAACGGGAATGGGGACGGGAATGGGAATGGGGAAGGGAATGGGAACGGGAATGGGAATGGGGATGGGAATAGGAACAGGAATGGGAATGGGGATGGGAATAGGAAAGGGAATGGGAATAGGGATGGGGACAGCAATGGGAATGGGGATGGGAATGGGGGTGCTGGGGAGGGGGGCTCCCACTGTTCGGGCATACCTCGAGGCCGCGGCAATGGGGAGCCGGATGGGTGCTGGTGCCGGCCGGTTGCCGTGGCAACGGGAGCCGGGGAACTACCCACAATGCCCCGCGCCAGCCCCGTTGCCACGGCAACAGGCGCCCAGCGCTACCCACAATGCCCCGCGCCAAGCCCCGTTGCCACAGCAACAGGCGCCCAGCGCTACCCACAATGCCCCGCGCCAAGCCCCGTTGCCACGGCAACAGGCGCCCAGCGCTACCCACAATGCCCCGCGCCAGCCCCGTTGCCACGGCAACAGGCGCCCAGCGCTACCCACAATGCCCCGCGCCAGCCCCCGTCCCGTCGCCATGGTAACGCGGCCCTGGGCCTACCCTGGGCGCCGGTTTGGGGCAGGTTTTGGGGTTCAGGGGGGAAGCCCCCAAGCAGCCGCCATGTTGTGCCCCCCCCCCCCATAGGGTACCACTACGTGTGCCTGCGCAATGAGAGCAACCAGCCCCTCTGCCTGCCCGCCCTGCTGCTGTACACCCAGGCCTGCGACTACGTCCCACAGGGACACCAAGGTGAGGGGGGACCCCAAAACCTTGGGGGGGGGGGAGCAGCACCCCCAGGGCTCGGTGCTGGGTGGGGATCAAGGCAGCCCCAACATCCTTTTGAGAGCAGTCGCTCTCCTTTTGGGGCCATCCCTCACTTTTTGGGGGGGCTCAGGAGCTCTTTAAGGCCCCCTCCCCCAGTTTTTGGGTGGCCCCATTTGTGGGGCACCCCTGTTTATGGGGTGTCTCCTATAATGGGTGTTGGGGCATCCATTCTGGGGCGTCCCTGGTTTTGGGGTGCCCCAATTTCCCCCATTTTGGGGTACCCCCCTTTGCTTCCCTCTTTGCACACTTGGGGGGGGTTCCCCCGTGTTGGCCCCCCCCCCCCCCCACGTTTGACCCCCTCTTAATGGGGGTACAATGCAGCACCTCCATTGCTCCTTCCTCAGTGCTGCCATGTGGGGGGAATCCTCACCATTTTGGGGGGCTTCCCCACTTTGGGGCTCTCACCCCATTGTTTGTGGGGGGGGGTCCCCCCATTTTTGGGGTCCCCGTTTCCCCTTTGGACCCCCCCAGATTACGCCGAGGCCTTGAGCAACCCCATCAAACACGTCAGCCTCATGGACCAACGTGCCCGGCAGCTGGCGGCCCTCATGGGGGACAGTGAGGTGGGGGGGGGGGCTCTGAAGGGGTTTGGGGGGGTCCCAAGGGTTTGGGGGGGACCCCATTGAGGGTTTTGGGGGCTTTGGGGGGGGCTTAAGGATGTTTGGGGGGGCTTTGATGGGTGATGGGGAAAGGGATTGATGGGGAAGGGTGGAGGAGTTGGGGGGGCTCAAGAGTTTGGGGGGGTCCATGAAGGTTTGGGGGGGTCTAGGGGGGTTTGGGCAGGGGGGGTTGGGGGCCTCCATGGAGGTTTGGGGGGGTTGGGGGGGTCCATGGAGGTTTGAGGGGGATCCAGGAGGGTTTGAGGGGTATCTAGGGGGGGGTTGGGGGCCTCCATGGAGGTTTGGGGGGGGGGGGGGCCTCCAGGTTTGGAGGTTTGGGGGGGGGGGTCCAGGGGGGTTTGGGGTGGATCCACGGGGTTTGGGGGGGTCCATGGAGGTTTGGGATGTGTCCAGAGGGGTTTGGGGGGGTTCATGGAGGTTTGGGGGTGTTCCAGGATGGTTTGGGGGGCTCCAGGGAGGGTTGGATGGAGTCCCAGGGGAGTTTGGGGGGGTCCATGGAGGTTTGGGGGGGGGTCCAGGGGGGTTTGGGGGAGGTCCCGGGGGGTTTAGGGGGGGTGTCACCCCTTTTGGGGCCCCCTAAACCCCCCTTTTCCCCCCAGGAGAACCCCGAGAAGCCGCGTGAGACCCCGGGGGGGGCACGAGGGGACGCAGCCACCGACCCCCCCCCTGAACCCCGGCCCCCTCCCCAGCCCGGGCCCCCCGCCCCCGGCCCCCCCCCTGTGTCCAGCCCAGGTAAGGGGGTGCCCCCCATGATGTGGAGGCTCTAAAAAGGAGGGGTCCCCCCCGCTCAGGACCCCCATTATTGTCCCCCCTCCACAGGTCAAAGGGACGACCTCATCGCCAGCGTCCTCACAGGTAAGATTTGGGGGGATCCCCCCTCAGCTGCCCCCCAGAAGGAGCTTCGGGGACCCCCCCAAACCCATAAACCCCCCTGTACCCCTAAACCCCCCCCCTTCCACCCCATCTCCCCCATTGGGCATCCCGGGATGCTCCGGAATGGATGCGCCCCCCACGTTCAAGACAAGGTGGGGGGGGGGGGGTGTCCCCCAAATTCCTGCCCCCCCCCCCCCCCCGAGGGGTTTTGGGGTCCCCCCCCTGACCCCCCCTCGCCCCCCCAGAGGTGTTGCCACCGTCGCTGCAGGAGCTGCAGCAGCACAAGGGCTACGTGAAGCTGCTCAAGCAGCAGAGCCGGGAGCTGAAGGAGCTGCACAAGAAGCACCTCAAGAGGCTCCTGGCCCTGCACAAACGCATGGGGGGAAGGTGGGACCCCAAAACCTGACACCCCCCACCCCACCCCGCACCCCAAACCTTCCCCACCTGCACCCCAAAACCCCCCCCCTTTGAACCCCAACCCACCCCCCCCCCCAAGCCAAAGCCATTCAGGGCTAAGAAAGGGGTCCCTAAGAAAGGGGCACCCCAAATGTGAAGTCACCCCAAACCTGGCCCCCCCCAACACAGACTCAAATCCCCCCCTTGAACCCCAACCCCCCCCAAGCCAAAGCCATTCAGGGCAGCAGCAAAGAGCCCCCTAAGAAAGGAGCACCCCAAAAGTGGGCTCCCCAAAAAACCCGCCCCCCACCCAACCACAGATACCCCTTCCTTTGAACCCCAACCCACCCCCCCCCTCCAAGCCAAAGCTATTCAGGGCTAAGAAAGGGGTCCCTAAGAAAGGGGCACCCCAAATGTGAAGTCACCCCAAACCTGGGCCCCCCCCAAATACAGACACCCCCCCCTTGAGCCCTCAAATCCCCCCCTTGAACCCCAACCCCCCCCCCCCAAGCCAAAGCCATTCAGGGCTAAGAAAGGGGTCCCTAAGAAAGGGGCACCCCAAAAGTGGGCTCTGCAAACCCCCCCCCCCCGGACACCCCTTCCTTTGAACCCCAACCCACCCCCCCCCCCAAGCCAAAGCCATTCAGGGCTAAGAAAGGGGTCCCTAAGAAAGGGGCACCCCAAATGTGAAGTCACCCCAAACCTGGGCCCCCCCAAACACAGACCCCCCCCCTTGAGCCCTCAAATCCCCCCCTTGAAGCCAACCCCCTCCCCAAGCCAAAGCCATTCAGGGCTAAGAAAGGGGTCCCTAAGAAAGGAGCACCCCAAAAGTGGGGTCACTCCAAAACCCAACCCCCTCCAAATCCAGACCCCCCCCGCACCCCCAAATCCCCCCCTTGAGCACCCCAGATTCTCCCGTTGTACTTCAGACCCCCCCAAGCCAAAGCCATTCAGGGCTAAGAGAGGGGTCCCTAAGAAAGGGGCACCCCAAAAGTGGGCTCCCCACAAAACCCAGCCCCCCCAAACCCAGCCCCCCCATACCCCCCCCCTTGAACCCCCAAATCCCCCCCTTGAACCCCAACCCCCCCTTAAGCCAAAGCCATTCAGGGCTAAGAAATGGTCCCCTATGAAAGGAGCACCCCAAAAGTTGGGTTCCCCATAAACCCCACCCTGGGACCCCCACTGAAGCACTCAGGGACCCCAAATTCACTGGGGGGACCCCAACATTGCTTTGCCCCCCCCATTGGTCTCTGTAGTGAGTGAAGGGGGGGAACCCCTATAAAGGGCACCCCAAAACTACGCTGCCCCCCCCATCCACTGTGGTACTATGGGGGGGGGGTGTCCATGGGGGGGGGGGCCCTCATTTGGGGTGTCCCCCCCCGGAGCAGCAGCAGCAAGGAGGCAGCGGGGGAGCTGCTGGAGCTGCGACAGGAGCAGCACAGGGCAGAGCATGGGTGCAGGAGGGAGCAGCTGCGGCAGGTACTGGGAGCACTGGGAGGGACTGGGAGCACTGGGAGGGACTGGGAGCACTGGGAGCAATGGGAGCACTGGGAGGGACTGGGAGCACCTGCAGCAGGGACTGGGAGCACTGGGAGGGACTGGGAGCACTGGGAGCACTGGGAGGGACTGGGAGCACTGGGAGGGACTGGGAGCACCTGCGGCAGGTACTGGGAGCACTGGGAGGGACTGGGAGCACCGGGAGCAATGGGAGGGACTGGGAGCACTGGGAGGGACTGGGAGCACCTGCGGCAGGTACTGGGAGCATTGGGAGGGACTGGGAGCACCTGCGGCAGGTACTGGGAGCACTGGGAGCACTGGGAGCACTGGGAGGGACTGGGAGCACTGGGAGGGACTGGGAGCACCTGCGGCAGGTACTGGGAGCACTGGGAGGGACTGGGAGCACCGGGAGGGTGTGGGCGGGACTGGGAGCACTGGGAGGGACTGGGAGCACCTGCGGCAGGTACTGGGAGCACTGGGAGGGACTGGGAGCACTGGGAGCACTGGGAGGGACTGGGAGGGACTGGGAGCACTGGGAGGGACTGGGAGCCCCTGCGGCAGGTACTGGGAGCACTGGGAGGGACTGGGAGCACCTGCGGCAGGGACTGGGAGCACTGGGAAGGACTGGGAGCACTGGGAGGGACTGGGAGCACCTGCAGCAGGGACTGGGAGCACTGGGAGCAATGGGAGCACTGGGAGGGACTGGGAGCACCTGCGACAGGTACTGGGAGCACTGGGAGCAATGGGAGGGACCGGGAGCACTGGGAGCAATGGGAGCACTGGGAGGGACTGGGAGCACCTGCGGCAGGTACTGGGAGGGACTGGGAGCACTGGGAGGGACTGGGAGCAATGGGAGGGAATGGGAGCACTGGGGGGGACTGAGAGCAATGGGAGGCACAGAGCATTGGGAGCACTGGGAGGGACTGGGAGCACTGGGAGGCATTGGGAGCACTGGGAGGCACTGGGAGCAATGGGAGCACTGGGAGGGACTGGGAGCACTGGGGGGGACTGAGAGCAATGGGAGGCACAGGGCACTGGGAGGGACTGGGAGCACTGGGAGGCATTGGGAGCACTGGGAGGCACTTGGAGCAATGGGAGCACCGGGAGGGACTGGGAGCACCGGGAGCAATGGGAGCACCGGGAGGGACTGGGAGCACCGGGAGCAATGGGAGCACCGGGAGGGACTGGGAGCACTGGGAGGGACTGGGAGCAATGGGAGCAATGGGAGGGACTGGGGGCACCTGCGGCAGGGACTGGGAGCGCTTGGAGGGACTGGGAGCACTGGGAGGGACTGGGAGCACTGGGGGGGACTGAGAGCAATGGGAGGCACAGAGCATTGGGAGCACTGGGAGCAATGGGAGCACTGGGAGGGACTGGGAGTGCCGGGAGCTCTGGGAGGCACTGGGAGCATTGGGTAGGACTGGGAGGGACTGGGAGCCCTGGGAGGTGCTGGGAGCACTGGGAGGCACTGAGAGCACTGGGAGGCATTGGAAGCACTGGGAGGCATTGGGAACACTGGGAGGGACTGGGAGCATTGGGAGCACTGGGAGCACTGGGAGGGACTGGGAGCATTGGGAGCCCTGGGCTATTGCAAAAACAGCAGTATCTGGGGCCACGCTGGTCTATACTGGTCTGTACTGGGCCATACTGATCCATGGTGGTCTGTACTGATTTGTACTGGTGCATACTGGCCTGTACTGATCTTTCTTGATCCATACTGGTCTGTACCGGCTCATACTGGTCTGTACTGGTCCATACTGGTCCGTACTGGTCCGTACTGGTCCATACTGGTCCGTACTGGTCCGTACTGGTCTGTACTGGTCTGTACTGGTCCGTACTGGTCTGTACTGGTCCATACTGGTCCGTACTGGTCCATACTGGTACTGGTCCATACTGGTCTGTACTGGTCCATACTGGTCTGTACTGGTCTCAGGCCCAGCAGCGGCTGCGGGAGGTGGCTCTGGAGGCTCAGGCTGCGCAGCTCAAGCGCCTGCGGCAAACCAGTGAGAGGTGGGTGCTGGGGGGGTCCCATGGGTGGGGGGTCCCTGGGTGCTGGGGGGGTCCCTGGGTGCTGGGGGGGTCCTTGGGTGCTGGGGGGGTCCCATGGGTGGGGGGGCCCTGGGTGCTGGGGGGGTCCCATGGGTGGGGGGGGCCCTGGGTGCTGGGGGGGTCCCATGGGTGGGGGGGTCCCTGGGTGCTGGGGGGGTCCCATGGGTGGGGGGGTCCCATGGGTGGGGGGGTCCCTGGGTGCTGGGGGGGTCCCATGGGTGGGGGGGGCCCTGGGTGCTGGGGGGGTCCCATGGGTGGGGCGGTCCCTTGGGTGTGTTCCTCAGGAGGGGGTCCCGGGGGGGGGTGTCCCTAAAAGCAGGGGTGCCCCCAAGGTGGGAGGGGGGGGTCCGGGGGGGGGCCATGGGAGCTGGGGTGCCACGGGGGGGGTCCGGGGGGGGTCCCATGGGTGCTGGGGTGCCACGGGGGGGTCCGGGGGGGGTCCCATGGGTGCTGGGGTGCCACGGGGGGGGTCCGGGGGGGGGGGTCCCATGGGTGCTGGGGTGTCACGGGGGGGTCCCATGGGTGCTGGGGTGCCACGGGAGTGTCCGGGGGGGGGTCCCATGGGTGCTGGGGTGTCACGGGGGGGTCCCATGGGTGCTGGGGTGCCACGGGGGGGGTCCGGGGGGGGGTCCCATGGGTGTGGGGGTCCGGGGGGGGTCCCATGGGTGCTGGGGTGTCACGGGGGGAGTCCCATGGGTGCTGGGGTGTCACGGGGGGGGTCCCATGGGTGCTGGGGTGCCACGGGGGGGGTCCGGGGGGGGGGGTCCCATGGGTGCTGGGGTGTCACGGGGGGAGTCCCATGGGTGCTGGGGTGTCACGGGGGGGGTCCCATGGGTGCTGGGGTGCCACGGGGGGGGTCC
>NW_026916004.1:0-48812 GCF_034315485.1 Pezoporus occidentalis
CGGAGGCGGTGCTGGGGCCTCGTTCGCCGCCCCCAAGATGTCGGCGGCGGCCTGGTCGCGCCCGGCGTGACGTAGTCAGGCCCCGCCGCCGGGAGGGAGGCGGGGGAGCGGCCGGAGGGGAGCAGGAGGAGGCGGCGGCGGCGGCGGGACCGGCGGGGCCCCCGGCGGGGGATTTAAAGGGACCATGGCCCTGTCGCGGCGGCTGCTGTGGAGGCCGGAGCCGGGTAGGAGGCGGCGGAGGTTGCAGCAGTGGCGCTGCCGCTGAGGGGGAGCTGCCCGGAGGGCCCGGCCCCGGGGGACCGGCGGGGTGAGTGCACCCGGAGAGCGGCGGCGCGTTATGGGGGGGGGGGGTTTGGTTTGGTCCGACGGGAGACAAAGCGGAGGGAGCCGAGCTTGGGGGGGGGGGGGGGAGGCGGCGATGACACCCCCCCGGACCCCCTGTACCGGCCCCGTCCGGGGTGCTGAAACCGGAGGGGGGGGGACCCGGGGTCTGAGGTAACCGGGAAGGGAGCGGGGGGATCCCGGGGTTGGGGGGGGGAGGACGGGACGGGACGGGACGGACCCGGGGTGTGAGGTAAATGAGAGGGGTCCGGAGGGAGCCTCAGTACCTGAGGTAACCCGGGAGGGACCGGAGGGGCCCAATGGGTCCGGGGGGGTCTGAGGTAACCGGGAAGGGACCGAGGGGTCCGGAGAGGCCCAATGGGTCCGGAGGGGTCTGAGGTAACCGGGGAGGGACCGAGGGGTCCGGAGGGGCCCAATGGGTCCGGAGGGGTCTGAGGTAACCGGGAAGGGACCGAGGGGGACCCGGGGTCTGAGATAAACGAGAGGGGTCCGGTGGGAGCCTCAGTACCTGAGGTAACCGGGAAGGGCCTGAGAGTTCCGGAGGGGCCCAATGGGTCCGGGAAGGGGGGGGGGGTCCGAGGTAACCGGGAAGGGCCCAATGGGTCCGGGGATGGGTCTGAAGTAACGTGGAAGGGATCGAGGGGTCCGGAGGGGCCCAATGGGTCCGGGGGGTGAGCTGAGGTAACCGGGAAGGGACCGGGGGGACCCCGGGGTCTGAGGTAAACGAGAGGGGTCCGGGGGGAGCCTCAGTACCTGAGGTAACCGGGGAGGGCCCAATGGGTCTTGAGGGGCCCAATGGGTCCGGGGGGGGGGGGGGGTCTGAAGTTAACCGGGAAGGGACCGTGTTGGGGTCCGAGATAACCGGGAAGGGACCCAGTGAGGTAACCAGGGAGGGGGGGTCTGGAGGGGCTCAATGGGTCCAGGGGGGTCTGAGGTAACTGGGGAGGGACTGAGGGGTCTGCAGGGGCCCAATGGGTCCGGGGGGGGGGGTCCGAGGTAACCGGAGAGGAACCGAGGGGTCTGCAGGGGCCCAGTGGGTCCTGGGGGGTCCGAGGTAACTGGGGAGGAACCAAGGGGTCTGCAGGGGCCCAATGGGTCTGGGGGGGTCCGAGGTAACCGGGGAGGAACCGAGGGGTCTGCAGGGGCCCAGTGGGTCCGGGGGGGTCTGAGGTAACCAGGGAGGGACTGAGGGGTCCAGGGCATGGGGGTCCCTGTGTGTCCAGGGGGGTACAGGGAGGCTCGGGGTGTGTTTGGGGGTGTCTGTGCTCCATTGGGGCCCCACGGCCTGGGGCAGGCAGAGGCAGCAGCCCCGGGACCCGGTGCTGGGATGGATCCGGATCCCTGCAAACGCTTCCCATGGATCCTTCCCGTGCTCCGATGGGAAAGGGACCAAGCTGTGCCAAGGGGTTCCGGCACCATCCGAGCCTGGAATCTCCATTGGGAGCTCCTCGTCCCTGTTCTCCGCTGCTTGGAGCCGGGAATGTTTCCTCTTCCCAAGCAGCTCCATGGTGGGGAGCAGGTCGGAGCGCAGGCAGCGATGACCCGGAGCACCTTTGGCTTATCCCAGCGTGGTTTGACGTTGCTTGGAATCCCTTTGGATCATCATCTTGGCACAGCTGGACATGGAATTCCCTCCCCGGAGCATGGTTTTGAGGAGGTGCCGCATGGAGGCTGGGGAAATCCCCTTCCCATGGTGCTGACCACCCTGCAGCTGAATTCCCTGCAGATCCCAGCAGTGGATCCTGCCAAAAACTCCTTGGATCCTGCCAGGACCCCTCACCACAGGATTTGCTGGAGCCAAATAGGAAGAGCTCCGCAGGGAATGCATCCTTTGCTCATTCTGGCTTTGGGATGGAGGGCCAAAAGCTGCTCTTGGTCCTAAATGAGCTTGGGTAACGCCAAGGAGGAAAATCATCCAGGATCAGCCCTGGGAGCTTCCTGGATCCTCCCTGAATTCCTTTTGTATGGATATCCTGAGTCCTCTTCATGTGTTTTTGTCGTGACTCTGATGTGTTTTGCATGGAGATGGTGTTTGTGCCACCTTGGCTGTGGTCTGGGATGGAACGGGAAAGACCGGCACCATCGTCCCGTGATCCAGTAAGGAGGAAAGGAATCACATGGAAAACCCACAGAGCTGGAATCTGCTGGCTCAGAGCGAGCTGGACCCTGTGAGCCTGGGTGTGAACTGGTTTGGAGGGGTTAAAATGGGCACAGCCTGTGCTGTGGCTCTGCTTTGCTGGGCAAGGGCCTAAAGAGGATATGGAAGATCCAAAAGAGGATGTGGAGGGGCAAAAGAGGACATAGAAGGGCCGAAAGAGCACGTGGAGGGGCCGAAAGGGGACGTGGTGGGGGGCCGAAAGGGGACGTGGTGGGGGGCCGAAAGGGGACGTGGTGGGGCCAAAAGGGGACGTGGAGGGGCCAAAAAGGGACGTGGAGGGGCCAAAAAGGGACGTGGAGGGGCCAAAAAGGGACGTGGAGGGGCCAAAAAGGGATGTTTAGAGGCAAAAGAGGATGTGGAAGGGCAAAAGAGCACGTGGAGGGGCCAAAAGAGGATGTGCAGGGCAAAAAGAGCATGTGTGTGGAAGGGCAAAAGAGCACGTGGAGGGGCCAAAAGAGGATGTGCAGGGCAAAAAGAGCATGTGTGTGGACCAAAAGAGGATGTGGAAGGGGCAAAAGAGGATGTTCAGGGGCAAAAAGAGCACGTGGAGGGGCCAAAAGAGCACATGGAAGGGACAATAGAGGATGTACAGGGACAAAAAGAACGTGTGGAGGGGCCAAAAGAACACATGGAGGGGCCAAAAGAGGACATGAAAGGGGCAAAAGGAGGATGTGCAGGGGTAAACAAGCACAGGCGTGGGCAAAAAGAGTACATGGAAGGAGCAAAAGATGTGGAGGGGCCAAAAGGAGCCATGGAAGGGCCGAAAGGATCTGTGGAAGGGCCGAAAGGATCTGTGGAAGGGCCAAAAGAGCACGTGGAAGTGCCAAAGGGACCCATGGAAGGGTGAAAAGGACTCGTGGAAGGGCCAAAAGAGCACATGGAAGGGCCAAAAGGAGCCGTGGAGGGGCCAAAAGGAGCCGTGGAAGGGCCAAAAGGAGCTATGGAGGGGCCAAAAGAGCCCATGGAAGGGCCAAAAGAGCCCATGGAAGGGCCAAAAGGAGCCGTGGAGGGGCCAAAAGGAGCCGTGGAGGGGCCAAAAGGAGCCGTGGAAGGGCCAAAAGGAGCCGTGGAGGGGCCAAAAGAGCACATGGAAGGGCCAAAAGGAGCCGTGGAGGGGCCAAAAGCCGTGGAAGGGCCAAAAGGAGCCATGGAGGGGCCAAAAGAGCACATGGAGGGGCCAAAAGGAGCCGTGGAGGGGCCAAAAGGAGCCGTGGAAGGGCCAAAAGGAGCTATGGAGGGGCCAAAAGGAGCCGTGGAAGGGCCAAAAGGAGCACGTGGAAGGGCCAAAAGGAGCCGTGGAGGGGCCAAAAGGAGCCGTGGAGGGGCCAAAAGGAGCCGTGGAGGGGCCAAAAGGAGCCGTGGAGGGGCCAAAAGGAGCCGTGGAGGGGCCAAAAGGAGCCGTGGAAGGGCCAAAAGGAGCCGTGGAGGGGCCAAAAGGAGCCGTGGAGGGGCCAAAAGGAGCTGTGGAAGGGCCAAAAGGAGCCGTGGAGGAGCCAAAAGAGCACATGGAAGGGCCAAAAGGAGCCGTGGAAGGGCCAAAAGAGCACATGGCCAAAAGAGCACATGGAGGGGCCAAAAGGAGCCGTGGAGGGGCCAAAAGGAGCCGTGGAGGGGCCAAAAGGAGCCGTGGAGGGGCCAAAAGGAGCCGTGGAGGGGCCAAAAGGAGCCGTGGAAGGGCCAAAAGGAGCCGTGGAAGGGCCAAAAGAGCACATGGAAGGGCCAAAAGGAGCCGTGGAAGGGCCAAAAGGAGCCGTGGAAGGGCCAAAAGGAGCCGTGGAGGGGCCAAAAGGAGCCGTGGAGGGGCCAAAAGGAGCTGTGGAAGGGCCAAAAGGAGCCGTGGAGGAGCCAAAAGAGCACATGGAAGGGCCAAAAGGAGCTATGGAGGGGCCAAAAGAGCACGTGGAAGGGCCAAAAGGAGCCATGGGAGGGCCAAAAGGAGCTATGGAGGGGCCAAAAGAGCACATGGAAGGGCCAAAAGGAGCCATGGGAGGGCCAAAAGGAGCTATGGAGGGGCCAAAAGGAGCCGTGGAGGGGCCAAAAGGACCCGTGGGCCAAAAGGAGCTATGGAAATGCCAAAAGAGCACATGGAAGGGCCAAAAGGAGCCGTGGAAGGGCCAAAAGAGCACATGGAAAGGCCCCTATAAAGGGGGATCCAAGTCCCAGCCAAAGTCTTCCTTAAGTCCAAGTCTTCCTTAGGCTCCAACCTGGGGGCTCCTGGATCACGAGCTCCTCCTGGAGCCACTTGGCCTTGGGGAAGGGCCCTGTTCCCTCCGGGACTTCCAGGGCAGGGAATGATTGTCCCCACTTAACCGGTTTAGCATTTAAATTGTCCCGTTCCTGCTCCGCCTTTGGGCTGATGGGTGGGGGAAGGGATTCGTCTGTCTGGCTCCCACCTTGGCAGAGAGCAGAGCTTGGGAAGCGACCTTGGGAAGAGGCTTTGGAGACATCACGATGAGCACCGGAGTCTTTTAGGATGTTGGTATGGAGCACATTGGAATGGGGGGGGGTAAGGGGTGGGGGGTGGGGGTGGAATCTCCTTGTTTTTCCCTATCCTGGTGAGCTTAAACCCACATACCCCCCCCCCCCCATGTGTTTTTGGGAAGGACGGTGGCACAGCACATGGATGCAGCCGTGTTTTGGGAAGAATCAAAGGGAAAAGTTGAGGAAATCCATGCCTTACAGAGCAAGGTGGGGGTGTGACACTGATGTCATTCCCCCCCCCCTCCCTGGGTCTGTGCTGGGTTTGGGGTTGTGGTGGGGGTGATGCTGAGCCTGATTCCAAGGATTTGGTGTCATTCCCAGCTTGGGGAATTTGGCACGGCTGCTGTGGTGAGGAGCAAAGGTTGGGATGGAGCGCCCTTCCAAAGGGATGCGGGGGTTCAGTGCTGGGGAAAGGAGGTGGCAGCTTCCAGTGGGATTCTCCCAATGGATTCAGGCCTGGAGTTGGCTCAGATCAAACCCACAGGCCCCCCAAAATGCAGTTTTTAAATATAAACCCATTTTGGGGTGTTTTTCACCCATTCTCACCTCGATGGATTTCCCCCCCCTGGCTTGGGAATGCACCAGGATCTCCAGCTGGATGAAGATGTGGCTGTGATTAAGAAGGGAAAACTCTACCTTGGCTTTTCCAACCCTGGATCCCAGGTTCTCCTGCCTGTCCTCCCCCCCCCCCCATGCCTTTCCTTGCAGTGGGGTGGCACATTTTGGGACGATTCCTTGCTGTTTGTTGGGAATTACAAAGAGGAAAGTTGGTGCCACGCTGGAACAACACAATGTGGAAGCTTCTCCAATGCTCCTTGTTGGCACCACGGATGAGCCACTGGTGGGAGAAGTGGTAAAAGGGGAATGCTGTGTGTGTCCGACTGGATTGAAGCTGGATGGTGGTTAAAGATGAAGCCAGTGTGGGGAGAGGGGGTGGCTTCATCCCAGTGGAGCATCCCTGATCCCAGCAAACCCCTGGACATCCACAACTTGGGCTTCGCTCCCCAAAATCCTCCCATGGACATGGAGCAAGCATCGATGCAGAGCCAGTCGTGACAGTGAGAGCATCCTGCCAGCACTGGGTGCCAAGTGGGGGTGCTTCCCAAGGAATATCCCTACATCCAAAGCCAGCTGGAGCACCTGATCCTCACAAATGAAAGCCTCTGGCACGTGGAGCAGCCATAGGAATGAGCTGCATTGATTTTCTCTTTTCCCTTCTTATGGGCAAACTCAACCCACATTCCCTGGGGGAGCGTCGGGATTCCAGGTTGGCATTTCGGGATGGCTGCAGGCTGTCGGTTGGGGTTTGCTCCATCCCTTTTCCTCCCTCAGCCCCCGGGGCAGGAAAACTCCTTGTGCCAGCTTGAAATAATTCCCTCTTCATTTGCATTCCTTACCTTGAAGGTATTTATAGGCTCTTCTCCAGGGTAAATTTAGCTCCTTCCTCTCCTCCCGTGTGCCTTTATACTCCCATGGAGCTGATAAGCCCTTTAGTGCCTCTTTCCTCCTGGTTTTCCCTTCTCTGCCTGGATCTGGATTCAACCCATGCAGCAGAAAGCAGGATCCTGAGCTGATCCTTTTATTTCTCCCAGTGATCCCAGTTTTCACCCCTTCACAGCAGGATCTCACCCTGGAAAGTGTTTTGGGGTGAGGGGTTGGCACTGGGGGCATCCACACTCGAGTGGCCAGCATTTGGTTGCCCCTTTGAGGGGTCCCAAACCCTTCAGGGGTCCCCCAGTCTGAAGGTACCCATCCACTTGGATTCATCCAGGGGGAAGGATGCAGCACAGCATCCCAAACCCCCCCCCCCCCCCATCCTGGGTTTGGGGATAGCTGGTGGCAGAGCCAAGCTTTGGCTTTCCCATCATGGGATGGAATTCTGGGGGGATAAAGGAGCAGTTTGAGGGTGACTGGTGGGGGGTTTGGGAAGTGCATGGCAGGGAATGGTGGGGATGAGCATGGAGAGCAAATTGGGGTGTGGGGAAGGGGGGGGGAGGCTTCATATTGGGGTCCATCAACTCCAGCAGGGACCCAGCACCAAGGAGCAAGTGATGGGACCCGACGTCTCGCCTGCTTCTGGGCCACCAAGAGCTTTGGTGACCACAGTGAGGCCTCGAGACCCAGAGCAGCCCACCAAAACCCAGCTTCCCTTCTCATGGCCTCCTCTTGTATCCCTGCTTCCTTCCAGGTCTGGCCGTGGGTCCCTGGCCATTGGCGTTCCCGAGTGCTGGCGTGGGGCTTTCATCCGAGTGACCCAGCACAATCCTCAAGGGATGGAGAAAGCTGTCCCGAGCTTCTCAGAGCGCCAAGGAGATGGAGGCAGAGCCCTGTTGATGCCACCAGAGCCAAGCGACGAGACTTTTCCTCCTCTGGAGTGTCCCCAAGGGGAAGAGCGGAGAGCAGCTTTCCTGCAGGATGCAAAGAAGCCCCTGGAAAACCCTGGGAGCTCATTGGAAACGGAGGCAGAGCTTGAGGAAGATGCTTTCTATGCTGAGGATGACCTGGAGACCATGAGCAGGGAGGGGAAGGGACCCTCCAGTGTTGAGCTGTGCCCATTGCAAGAGGAACCTGACTTCTTCTCATCGCTGGCACGTCAGGAGCCCGACGTCGCCCTGGAGGCTGACGACGTTGCTGGTGAGTCCCTGGTTGGTGCCATTGGGGTGGCTTTTGGGGATGGGGATGAGATCAATGGGATGAGGTTCAAGAAGGCTCAGTGCTGGGTCCTGCCCTGATCCCGTGCAGTGCTCCAGGCTTGGGGAAGAGCAGCTGGAAACTGCTCGTGGAAAAGGAGCTGGGGGTGCTGGTTGATGGAGCTTGTAGTCAGGAGTCTCCAGTTGGTCTTGGTGTCCACGTGGGTGTTGAGATGTTGGCTTTGACTGTTCAGATGGAGCTGTTCTGGCCAACTCCTCATCTTCTCAACGTGGTTGCTCCAAGTTGTCTGTAGGTCCCTGGTTGTCCGGTGTCTTTAGAGGATTAACCCTCTCCTGCCTCAGTTTCTCCATCAACCCAATGCCAAATGCTGGGCAGATGCCACCACCCCAAGTCCTGCCTGAACCCCTCCATGTGTTTGCTCTCCTGTCCTTCCCCATCCCTGCTGGGAATTAGGTGGCCATGGAACCCACCAGTGGCCTCTACTTGTCCCCTGGCTGGTGGGTGGCTTCGTTCCCATCTGGAATGGGAGTTTCCATCAACAGGATTGACTTCAAACCTCATCTCCTGTTTTGCAAACCCCCATCACTGCCTCCCAGCTGGAGAAACCAAAGTGAAATGGCCCCAAATGCCCCAAAACAGAGGCACACCAGGCTAAGAGCCTTATGGGGTGGGAAGACCCCACACAGAAACTTGTGATGCCACCAACCTGAAGGCTTTGGGGCTTTTCTGATGTGCTTTGGTGGCTTTATTCTGCTCCATTGGGCTTTGAGCTGAGCAGGAGGAAGGAATTCCTATTGCTGGTGGTGGCACCTGAACCTTCCCCAGCACCAAGAGTGGTGCAGAACCCTTCCTATGGCCTTTTGGGGGCTTCTTTCCCTTTCCTTGCTCCTTGGGGGGGGGGGGGGGGGGGGGGGGGGGGGGGGGGGGGCTGGTTTTGGCTGTTCCTTGGAAGGTTTTGGGGAAGCTGTAAGACAATGGGGACTCAGAACCAGTTGTGGTAACTCGGGGTTGTGCGTGGCACCAACAGGGTCTGAGATGCTCCAGCCTTCACCCCATCACTGTATGGGGCTCATCCCTGTCCCTCCGTGGGGTGTTTGGGGATGCTGCTTCCCTATGGGACCCACAGGGTGGGATCTGAATGGTTGAGCCTTTATCTCCATGCTCCTGGTCCCGCCTTGTCCTTATCAGCCCAGCCAGGAGGGATTTCCTCCCCATATCAGCACAGGGATCATGGGAGCGGTTGGAGCTGTGGTCAGAGCCCATCCACCCCCCACCCTCATGGCTTGGGGGTGCCCGTGGAGAAGCTGGTGCCCTCAGTGTGTCCCCCCATGGCCCCAGAGGTGATGGAGCCTGAGGAGGTTCCACTGGAGGTGAGGGGAGGTTCTGGAGGAGGATTTGCCACCGTGGCACTGGGAATGGGGAGGTTGAGGTTGTGGTTTGGGCTGCACTGTGGGGTGGATGGTGCCATGAGGTCCCTGATGTGGGGACATGTTGTTTTGGGGTTGCTGTGGCACTGTGGGGTGTCCCAGGGTCTCCAGTGTCGGAGCGGTGTCACCAAGGCCCCTGATGTGGGGCCACATGGGTGCCCTGGAGATGCTGTGATGCCACAAGGTAGAAGAAGAAGGAGCTTTTGTGGGGCTGGTGTGAGGTTCTGGACCCCAAATCTGGGGTTTGGTGGGGTTGATTGGGTTTTGATGTGCATTTGGTGGAGTTTGATGGGGTTTGATGAGGTTTGATGGGATTTGGATGTGCATTTGGTGGAGTTTGATGGGGTTTGGATGTGCATTTGGTGGAGCTTGATGGGGTTTGATGAGGTTTGGATGTGCATTTGGTGGAGTTTGATGGGGTTTGGATGTGCATTTGGTGGAGTTTGATGGGGTTTGGATGTGCATTTGGTGGAACTTGATGGGGTTTGATGGGGTTTGGATGTGCATTTGGTGGAGTTTGATGGGGTTTGGTGAGGTTTGATGGGGTTTGGTGGGGTTTGATGGGCATTTGATGGGGTTTGGATGTGCATTTGGTGGAGTTTGATGGGGTTTGATGAGGTTTGATGGGTATTTGATGGGGTTTTGATGTGCATTTGGTGAAGTTTGATGGGGTTTGGTGGGGTTTGATGAGGTGGGATGGGGTTTAGTTGGGAATGGGTTTAGTTGGGATTAGGTTTAGGAATGACCCTGGGGGAAGGTGCTGGCTTGTCCCACCACCTCAGCACTCTCTGGTCCCATGGGGCTGCAGCTTGTAGGTCTCTTTCTTCCTGTATCCTCTCTTAGGAGGTGTGGGATGTGATGGGCACCGGTGCTGCGTGTGTTGGGAAGTTGTTCCCATCCATATGTCCAGCTTGGGGTGGTTTGGGATCCATCCATCCTTGTGTTGGCATTCATTTGCCACTGGGGAGTACTGATGCTCAAGTGCATCCCACCTCTGGGGTGCTGGGAAGAGCCTGGGGTGTTGGGTTTGGGACAGAGCTTTGCTCTTGGTGGTGGCCTCTTGTCCCCAAGCAGGACATGGGTGTTGGGCTTGGGTTGTGTCACCTACCAACAGAGGATGTGTGAGGCTCCTGAGGTGCTGTTGCTTGTCCCACCTCTTCCTGATGGATGTTCCAAAGAGCATTGGATGAGCCTCCTTGGGGACTTGGAGCAGAGGCCTGGAGCAGTTGGGTTATGGGAGCCTGGGATATCAACTGAACAGGATGAGGAGGTCAGAGTATCCTCAGCCCTTCCAGTGCTGGGGTTTCTCCTGGATCTGGGCTTTGGTGGGGGCTGAGACCTCATGGCACCACCCTAGTTTTAGGTGGGAAGCACTGGAGTGGGTTTTGGGGTGAAGCTCGTTGTTCTTGCATGGTGGGTCCCCATGTTGAGCTGCTCCAGCCTAGGAAATGATGCTTTGGTTTGATCTTGGCTTGAGCAGAGAGCTCTGAGCCTTTGGTGTAGCCCATCCCAGGGTGTGTTTGCCAAGTGCTGGGCCGCTTTATGGCCCATCCTTGAGCCCCATCCAGAGCAGGTATCCAAGACATGAGACCAAACACCTGTTGGAGGTGCAGCTCCTCCTAATCTTGCCTTAACTCCTAGGACAGCCCCAGTGCCTCTTCCTGATGTTCCTTACCCAGGCCCATAAAATCCAGGCTGGTTTCCCCCCTTATCTCCTTCCTTGCTGGAACTGGGCTGAGTTTAAGCTCTTGGCCTCCCTGAATTGGGAGGTTCTGCTCCCATTCCCAGTGACCTTCCCGACTGCTCCCACTTGGATGCTGCCAGGAGAGATGTCATCTTGTTGCCTAGCAAGTAAATAACTGAAGGCTCGAGGCCAGGACAAGAGGCAGGGCTTGGCCAGAGCTGGGATGTGCAGTGCACTTGGAAATCTGGAAGTTGGATGGAAACCCCCCACGCTGCATCCCTGTAACAGTGAATCTCTTCCCAAAGAGCCCCTGCTCTCTGGTGAGACCCCACTTGGATGCTGCATCCAGCTCTGGTGTCCTCACAGTAAGGACATGGAGCTGCTGGAGCAAGGTTAAGGAGACCACAGGGATGAGCAGGGGCTGGAGCAGCTCCCACATGGAGCCAGGCTGAGGACATTGGGGCTGGAGAAGAGAGGCTGCGTGGACACCTCGGAGCAGCTTCCAGTGATGAAAGGGGCTCCAAGGATGTGCATAGGGAGCTTCATCAGGGACAGGACAAGGGGTGATGGGTTCCAAGTGGAACAGGGAAGTTCAGCTTGGAGATAGGGAAGTTCTTCCCTGGGAGGGTGCTGGGATACTGGGATGGGTTGGATGGAGAAGGTTTGCCTGCCCCATCCCTGGCAGTGTTCAAGGCCAGGTTGGATGGGGCTTGGAGCAAGCTGCTCTAGTGGAAGGTGTCCCTGCACATGGCAAGGGGATGGAACTGGATGACCTTAAGCTCCTTGCCACCATTCCATCATTCCATGACTTTGGGGGTCAGGAGCTTTGCACCCATGCCATGGGCTAAGCCCCAGCGCAAGGATTTGGTTGAGTGCTTGGTTTGAGATGCGGTCCTCAAGCATCCCACCAAGAGGATGGAGAGGGTGGGCTCAAGCTGTGGCCTCACATGGACAAGGTGTGTGGTGGTGGTTGGGGGGGGGGGGGTCCTGCCTGGTGCCTGTGGTGATTCTTGGTGCCCAGGGAGAAGGGCTCATCCCAACCCTCATCCCAGCACCTGCCGTGCCTGTCTTTTGGTGCCTATAAATAACTCCCAGCTCCGCTCCCGTTGCTCCTGGAACTGGGCCACGGGATATAAATAGGCTGGGGACAACTCTGGGCATGGCCAGGGATTCTCCTGGTGCCTCTGCAAAGTAGGACATGGCCCAATCCTGCTTCTCCACTGGGTGCTGCACTGCTGCGACTCTGCTTTGTGGCCTGGCAAGGTCTTGGCTGGGGAAGGGGGGGAGTGAGTGTTGGGGTTTGGGGTGGTTTGGTTGGGTGCAGCACCCCTGGGTGCTGTCCTGCTCCATCCAGGTTCTCCAGGGATGTGGCAAACCTGGAATCTGATGGTTTCGCCTCAGTATCAGTGGGATAAAAGCTCTTCAGGAGCGTGGCTGTGGCAAGAGGACGCTGGTGCTGGGTTAAGCTGGGGATGGAGAGGCTTTGCACTGGGCCTCCTGCAGCCATGTGTCTGGGCAGGGTCATGGTGGATAACCCCAAAATGCTTGGATTTAGGTGTTTTAACAGCAAAAAGGGGATAAAAGGACCTCTTGGCTGATGATGTTGATCCCTCATGGACAGGGATGAAGGGAAAGCAAAGCCTTTAACGTCAGTGATGGGCCCTGGGAGCACCATAGGTGCTGGCCCACAAGTGGGGAGCAATGATCTCCCAGTTGAGTTTGATCTGTATGGGATTTGCTGACACAATTCCATGCCTGGAAGTGGCCCGATGGGATTCATCCAGCTGGCTTTGTGGGACCTTTTGGAGGCTCTGGAGAGGTGCCTCTGTTCCACAGCATCCTTCTGGACTGCTTTTTGAGGGGTTTAAACCCAGCTTTAAGCATGGTGAGGCCAAATCCTTCTTCCATCAATGCTGTTTTAGGTGTTTAAACCCAGTTTTAACTATGGGAAAGCCAAATCCTTCTTCTATCGATGCTGTTTTAGGTGTTTAAACCCAGTTTTAACTATGGGAAAGCCAAACCCTTCTTCCATCGATGCTGTTTTAGGTGGTTGAAACCAGTTTTAACCATGGTGAGGCCAAATCCTTCCTCCATTGATGCTGCTTTGGGTGTTTAAACCCAGTTTTAACCATGGGGAAGCCAGTGGCTCCCATTGTTGTTGTTCAGTGGTTTAACCCTGTTTTAACCATGGGGAAGCCAAATCCTTCCTGGAATGGGATGGATCCAAACAAGATAAGTCTGCACCAGAGGCTGGAATCCCATCAAGCAGCTTGGATTGGAGCTGCTCTTCCACGAGCTGCTGGATGTGTCCTCTGCTGACGAGGGAAGTTTGTTGCCTCTGGTCCCATAAATCTTCCTTAAAGCTGGATGGATCCAAAGGGCTGAATTTGCTCCTGGAACTCTTTCAGGGAAGTAAAAAAGCAAGGAAAGGTTTGCAAGGATCTGCTTGGAATGCTCTGGAAAGGGCTGGCACCCTCTTTCTCATTGCCTTTCCTTTTAAAAGGCTTGGCAATTCCCAGTTTGGGGAATTTGGGGATTGGAATGGGAAACACCAAGGAGAGATTTTTGGGTTGGAGGTCGTTGTCCTGGGGCTAAATGGGATTGGGGCCATCCCCAAAGGTGCTTCAAGCCGAGCATCATTGCTGCAAGTGATGCTCAGAGGTTGCAGCGTGGGCCAAGCTGGCAGAAGAAGGAGCAGGTTTGGGCCCTGCCTGCCCTTGCCCATCTGTGAGAGTCTCAGGAATCCCATTGGTGTGGAGTATCCTGGGAATTCCCTCTTGTCCTGGAACCTGGGATCAAGCCCTTAACCCTCCCTATTGGCCTTGTACCACTTTTCCTCTTGGAGGAAGCACAGCCCAGACCTCTCGGCTCCTGGAGCTTTTGGGATGGGTTGGGGGGCTCTTCATCCCCTTCCTGAGCTCTGCAAAGCCCCTAAGAGCCGAGAGGAGCCAAGTGTGACCCTTGTGCTGTGGGCAGGGAGTGTGGGGAGGCTGGGAAGAGGAGCCAAGCCGCTCTCTGGGAACGTGTCAGGTTCCCTCTGGATCGTGCCAAGGCAAACAAGCCACGCTGCTTGCAGCTCTGCATCCTTCCCCCTGCCTCACTCACACCTCCAGCACTCAGGGTTCATCTCGCTCACGTTCCAGTGATGGAGCCTCATGTGGGGGGCTCTTTGACCTGTTCTTTGTGGAGTTTTGGGGTGGAAAAGGGGATTTTGCACCTCCTTGGATGTGCTGGAGGATGCCTGCTGGAGCTGCTGCCAGCTGCTGGCTCTGCTCTGCTGCCTGCAGAAGGCAGGGAGCTGCAGGTTGCAAACACACTTAGGTGGAATCATGGAATGGTTTGAGTTGGGAAGGAGCTTAAAGCTCATCCAGTTCCATCCCCTTGCCATGGGCAGGGACACCTTCCATAGAGCAGCTTGCTCCAACCTGGCCTTGAACACTGCCAGGGATGGGGCATGCAAACCACCTCCATCCAAGCCATCCCAGTGTCCCAGCACCCTCCCAGGGAAGAGCTTCCTTATCTCCAAGCTGAACTTCCCTGTTCCACTTGGAACCCATCACCCCTTGTCCTGTCCCTGATGAAGCTCCCTATGCACATCCTTGGAGCCCCTTTCATCACTGGAAGCTGCTCTGAGGTTTCCACGCAGCTTCTCTTCTCCAGCCCCAATATCCTCAGCCTGGCTCCATGTGGGAGCTGCTCCAGCCCCTGCTCATCCCTGTGGCCTCCTCTGCCCTTGCTCCAGCAGTTCCATGTCCAGAGCTGGATGCAGCATCCAAGTGCCATCCATCACCAGAGCTCAGCTGCTCCCACTTGATGCAGCCCAAGGCCATGGGGGTTATTGATGGCTCCCATTGAGCTTCTCCTCGGGCAGCTCCATCCATTCTCCACCCAACCTGGAGCAGTGTTTTGGGGGGGAACTGTACTGGGATGAGCTGGGGCTCGCTGGGTGCTGAGTCAGCAGGGCCAGCACCTCCCCTTGCAGCAGGTCCCTACCTCCGGCTGCTGAGACCCAGAGCCCACATCCTGAGCTGCTGCTGCCTTCCCAACTGCCAGAAGGTTGTGAGCGGGGGGGCAGGAGGACCTGGAATGGTGACAGAGGGGCACAAGAGAACCTGGAATGGTGATGGGGGGGGCAGGAGGACCTGGAATGGTGACAGGGGGGCACAGGAGGACCTGGAATGGTGACAGAGGGGCACAGGAGGACCTGGAATGGTGACAGAGGGGGGCAGGAGGACCTGGAATGGTGACAGAGGGGGACAGGAGGACCTGGAATGGTGACAGAGGGGGGCAGGAGAACCTGGAATGGTGACAGAGGGGCACAGGAGGACCTGGAATGGTGACAGAGGGGCACAGGAGGACCTGGAATGGTGACAGAGGGGCACAGGAGGACCTGGAATGGTGACAGAGGGGCACAGGAGGACCTGGAATGGTGACAGAAGGGAGCAGGAGGACCTGGAATGGTGACAGAGGGGGGCAGGAGGACCTGGAATGGTGACAGAGGGGCACAAGAGAACCTGGAATGGTGACAGAGGGGAGCAGGAGAACCTGGAATGGTGACAGAGGGGCACAAGAGAACCTGGAATGGTGACAGAGGGGAGCAGGAGGACCTGGAATGGTGACAGAGGGGGGGCAGGAGGACCTGGAATGGTGACAGAGGGGGGCAGGAGGACCTGGAGTCGTGATGGTGATAGAGGTGAGAGGAGGGACAGGAGAACCCTGGACCAGTGATGGTGACAGAGGAGAGAGGGATGCCCTCCTCCTGCAGCCCATGGTAGGACCCTGGTCTCCTGTGGGGTTATGGGGGGGGATCTGTGGGGTGTGGGCTGGGTGATACCAAGCAGGGGACACAGTGGACGGGCTCGGTTCCATGCAGGGATGGGATTCCCTCTTGTGTGGAAGAGGGTGGGAATACCCATGCTCCGTTTTAGGGAGTTGGAGGGGCCACCAGTGCTTGTCCCAGTGCCACCCATTGGGAAGGACAAGCCCCCAGTGGGTACTTGGGGGTTTCCTTGTACCCATTGAGACCCACTGCGTGTTGCTGGTGGATGGGGAGCGTGGAGTGGCTTCAGCTGGAGCTGACTTGTGATCCATGGTCTTCTCCAATGGGAATCATCTCATGGTCATCCTCACTCGGTGGGTTTGATGGTGCTCCTGCTTTGGAGGTCCTGGTGCTGTGGTTTCCCTTGCCAAGAGACTTGGGGGGCCCCAGGATGTTGTTCCTGACCCCCACGTTGTCCTGGTGTCTCCCCATCGCCTTGGCCTTCTCCTGGGATGGTGACCTGACCCATCCCTTATCCAGACCTACCCCTGGAGATGCTTTATGGACCCCCATCCCCTTCCCATGCTGCTGGTTCCGATGATGCTCCATGCTCAAGGCTTCTACCCCTTCCAGTTCAGTAGGTGGGGGACAGTTGGTTGGGTGGATACTGGGAACAGGCAGGATGGAGCTCCAAGGATGGAGGTGCCTCTGGGGGGACCATCCTCTGTCCCCATGTACAAAATGAACCCAAGGAGGAGACCAAAGGATGGGAATTGTGCTGATTCCCAACATCCCAAATGCATTTCGGGTGTCTTGTGCCCAGCCTCTCTTAGTGGGGAGACCCTGCATGAGATAAGTGTCGGGTCATGGAGGAGCCTTTCCTTGGTTTTGGACCTGATCCCATCATTCCCAGTATTCCTCTGCATAAACCCCACTGAAATGGCTCCAAAAGAGCCGAGCAAGGGATGACTGGGATCACTGGGATGCATGGAACTGGCAGGAGGGATGGGACCAGCACGTGGTTCCCTCTTTGCTGTGGTTTTGGAGCTGGTTTGTGCTCATGCTGCTTGGAGCCAGAGGAACAGGTAGGGATGGGTTTGCTCCTCTGAGCAGGGTGCCATTAAAAACCATGGAATCCTGGGGCTGGGAAGCTGCATCTCTTCAGGATGCTGGGTTGTTCAGCCCATCCCAGGGCTGCCCATCAGGATCAGGATCTGCTTTCCTCCCCCTCACAGCCAATACAGAGTCTTCCAAGTCCAAAGTCCCAACTCAGGCTGCTCCTCCCAGGCCAGAGCCTGGAGTAAAGCAGGAGCAGCTCCCAGCAGTGAGTGTCCAGCCCATCCTGCTGCATCCCATCCAGTCGGATCCCTTTGTGGGGGAGCTGCAGCTTCACCTGGATCCAGAGCAGAACATGGGGTACGTAGGGGTTGATCTCCACGCCTCGTGGTCTGCTTCACTTGGGCCCTTTCCTGTGTCTTTCCCTGCCTGTGCAAAGTCCACACTGGGATCTGTCAGCACCTGGATGCTGATTGCACAATCCCGGACATTCCAGCCCTGAAATCCATGAGGTTCCTGGCTACAGAGAGATGAAGGGACCCACGTTGCTCCTGGCAAGCCCAAGCTTGGAGCTGTTGGAGTTGCATGGACACAAGGGCACCATCCCCAGCTCCATCAGAGACACGACGTGGTGCCAGCTCCTGCTCTCAAGGTCACCTCCCTGCAGGATCCCTGCATGTCCTGAAGGCCTGAGATGCCACGAGAAGGAAGTGCCTCTGGTTTCCATCATTGGAACAGGACCTGGAGCTACATGGAGGAAAACCAGCCCCAGCTGTGCCCGGTTTGAGGAGGAACCATGAAGGTTGTCTCTGGCCAAGCCCTTTGCAGGAGGTCCTCTGGAGTCAGGAGCACAATTCCCACCTTGCTCCTGGCAAAGGGTTGGAGAACATCACCTCTGGCTCCGTTCGGATGCTCCCTGAGGCTTGGGGGGTGAAGTGGGCTCTCCTGGAACGTGGCTGTTGCCAAGCATGGGGTGATTCTGGGCTCCTGGAATGGAGGTGAAGGTCTCCTCCAAGAGATGCTCTGTTGTGGAGCATCTCCTGGTGCTCCTGTAGAGCTCTGCCTCTGGTGGCCCTATCTCAAGTGGGTTGAGGAGGAAAGAGCTGCTGGGTTCCCCCCTCTTCTGCAGAAATCCATGCTTGGCTTCTTCTGTGGCCTGCAAGAGCCACGACTGGGGCCATGGGATGGACTTGGAGATGGGCTGGGATGTGGGAAGTGCTTCCGTGTGTTTTGAGGAGCGAAACAGGGGTTAGGGGCTGGAAAACACCCTGTTTCATGGAGAACTTCTGGGTATCACTGTAACGTTCCCAGTGTGGGCTCCTCATTGCCCTGGTACCAACCCCTGGTGCTGGGTTGGGGGGCATCACACCAGTGACCACCCAGCCACTCACGTGGCCACCAGTGAGCTCCAGTGCCACCATCCCAATGCTTATCCCCCCAGGTGGTTTTTCTCACTACTTCTGGTGGTTCTGGACCACGTGTGGAGCCCAGATCTTTCCTTCCAGGTTCTCTCCATGGTGCATGAGGAGCTGGTGCCAACCTGGGGGGGTTCTGCTCTCAAAGGAGGCACCTCAAGCTTAAAGCTCAAGCTAGAGATTGGAGCTGGGCTTTAGCTCCAGAGCTAAACCAGCCCTTGCATCACCTCAGCAGATGATGCAAGATCTCCCCCCTTGCCTCATACCAGTGCTCAGATGGGTCCTCAGCCTCTAGAGGAGACAAAATGTCTCTTCTTGCTCCTCTTTCTCAAGTTCCTTTCCATAGGCTGCAATTCCAAAGCTTGGGAGAACGTGTGTGGGGTCAGAGGAGGCTTTTTTGGGGGGCTTTTGGAGGTGCTCAGGCTGCTCAGACAAGAGGCGTTGCAAGTTCCTGCCCACTTTGCTTCAGTTTTGGTGCTTGAGGAGCTCAGTTGGGGTCTAAACCAAGTCATCACCTTTGTCCTTCCATGGAGGGTGCTCCTTGCCCATTGATGTCCTTTGGAAGTGCTGGTCCTCCTGCAGTGGGAATTGGATTTGGGAGCTGCTTGAGTTGGAGCTGAGGCTCCTTCCTCATTCTTCATTGCTGTGATAGGAGATGCAGGAGGTTGTGGGGTGGGGAGGGGAATCCTGTTGTATTCCAGGATGGAGCCTCTCACAGCCCAGCAGCTTCTGAACTTTGGGAACTGATTGTCTTCTGAAAGGGTTTTCTGTCCATCTGCACCCCTCTCTGCCCCTTCAGGCTGTCACAAGGCCTCCACCAGTGGCTTGGAAACCACCATCCAAAAGCCCTCTTGGCTTCAAACTCTTCTTTGGGATTTTAATCCTAAAATGATAGAATCATTGAGGTTGGAAGGATGCTCTGGAGGTCTTCATCCCATCCCTGTGCTCAAAGCAAAGCGAGGTTGCTCCAGCCCCATCAAGTTGAGCTTTGAGCGTCTTCAAGGATGGAGATCCAAGGAGAAAGTGTCCCATGTTGTGACTTCCTTGTCCTCTCCTTGCACAGGTCCAGGCTTCACCTTCTCTCCACCCTCCAATGGGTGCATCCTCCA
This sequence comes from Pezoporus occidentalis, assembly GCF_034315485.1. Lineage (NCBI taxonomy): Eukaryota > Metazoa > Chordata > Aves > Psittaciformes > Psittacidae > Pezoporus > Pezoporus occidentalis. Next base: position 19,084 of record NW_026916004.1, read on the forward strand.
GTCCCTGATGCATGGGGACCTTCATTAGGCTCTCTTCATCCAATGATGGCTCTACCAGCACCTCAGTGACCTGATGCCCCAGGGACCACCTTGTTCATTGTCACAGCTACTGTTGGGTGCATCTTTAGCCTTCAAATAACGTGTGGAGTAGCTCTGGTGTGAAGCAACCCAATGGCTTTGTGTAGGAAGCATCTGCCATAGGAAGAGGGTGCCATGGAGGAGCACCTCAGTGCTCATCCTGGTGGCTTCTGGGGCCGTGGTGAAGGTTGAAGTGAAGAGGTTTGCACCCTGATACACGACTGAGCCTCTCGAGCGTGGTGGCCTCCATGAGGTTCTTCTGGAGATGCTGGCATCTCTCAACCCACAACCCTATGGAATGTGTTTTGTCATTGACCATCACCAAACATACCCAGAACAGGGTCCAGGAGATCTCCTGGGCTCCGTGTACCTGCTCCTGCACTGGGGATCTCACAGGTTTCTCCCTTATCAATGGCTTTTTTGGGGGTGTGTTTTGGCCATGGGCTCGTGTGATGGTTTGGTTTCAAAGTGTTTCCTTGTCCTGCTTGGTGCTTGAGCTCTTGGGAGAGAGGAAGAACATTGAGGAAAGACCCATGGCCTTGTGTTCATAGAATCATGGAATGGGTTGGGTGGGAAGGGAGCTTGGGGTCATCCAGTTCCAACCCCTTGCCACGGGCAGGGACACCTTCCCTAGAGCAGCTTGCTCCAAGCTGGCCTTGAACACTGCCAGGGATGGAGCATCCAAGCCTCCATCCAACCCATCCCCGTGTGCCACCACCTTCCCAGGGCAGAACTTCCTTATCTCCAAGCTGAACTTCCCTGTTCCACTTGGACCCCATCACCCCTTGTCCTATCCCTGAGGAAGGCCCCTCCATGTCCTCCTTATGTTGAGGACACCAGAGCTGGATGCAGCACCCAAGTTGGGGTGTCCCCAGAGCAGAGGGGCAGGATCCCCTCCTTGGACCTGCTGCTTGGATGCAGCCACTTTGGAAGGTGTTTGACCCCTTGGAGGAGAAGCCTGAGCTCGGGAATGGATCCAGCTCTGCTCCCTGGGGAGGAGCTGCAGCTCCTGGCCTTGAGGAGCTGGCTTGCCATAGAGGGTAACTTGGAGCCTCTGAAACCATGGAATTCCCTCCTCCGGCTGCTTCCAAGCGGCAGGAGGGCAGGTCCCTGCTCCCAGGAGGGGATAAATCACCTCGTGTTTGCCTCCAAAGGAGACAGCTTCTAAAAATAGGGATCATGCTGGAGCTGTGCAGAACAAAAGAGTCCCCAGGAGCCTCCTGCCACCGGCTTCCTCCCTCAGCCGTGTGCTCTGCCCCCTTCCATCCACGTGCTGGGGGTTAGGGAAGCGTTTAAAGCCTTCCCATTGGAAGAGCAGCCAGAGGGGAAGGCTTTGGGGGTGTTGGGTGAGGAGGAGCCCACTGGGAGCCCTCAACAACCCCCATCAAGTGGAAGCAGCTGAGCTCTGGTGAGACCTCGCTTGGGTGCTGCATCCTCCTCTGGTGTCCTCAGCATAAGGGGGACATGGAGGGGCCTTCAGCAGGGTGATGGGTTCCAAGTGGAACAGGGAAGTTCAGCTTGGACATAAGGAAGTTCTTCCCTGAGAGGGTGCTGGGACACTGGGATGGGTTGGATGGAGAAGGTTTGGGTGCCCCATCCCTCGCAGTGTTGAACAGGGCTTGGAGCAACCAGCTCTAGTGGAAGGGGGTTGGAACTGGATGAGCTTTAACGTCCCTTCCAACCCAACCCATTCCATGATTCTATGAAGGGCTGGGATTTTTCCCATCCTTTCCCTGGCATTCCCACCAGTGCCTCAGGTTTTCCTGAATGCTCTCCCCTGACCTCAGCAGCTTGGCCCTGGATCCCACCAGCCTCTTCCAAAGGGATTTTGGAGCCAGGGATGCTGCCACCTCTCCAGTGCTGATGCTGGATAAACCCTGGATGTGGTGGTCCCAGCTCTGCAGGAGCTCCAACCCCGTCATCTCCAGGTGAGACCTTAGAGATGCTCAGCCTTAGAAGTCCTCTGCTTTCAGGGCAGGTCCTGCTCTTGCATTCATCACTGAGGTTCTCTGGCTCAGTGTGTGGTGAAGGTTCAGCTGCTCTTCACTCATCCCTTTCCTCCATAAGCCCCAGGCATGGTTGGTGCTGGATCTGTTCCCTCCTCCAAACTGTGGCCACCTCATTCCCGTGGCTTCCTGCTCTTTTCAACCCCACCAATGAGCCCCAGGCAACATCTTGGGCATCCCATGACCCAAGGTGATGATGGGGATGATGATGATGGAGCAGGGACACAGGGCAGGTCCTTGGCTTGGCCTAGGGCTGGGCCACAGCAAGTAACCAGATGGATTCATGGATTCACCCAACCTCCCAGCCTGGAAGAACAAGAGCTTTCCAAGTGGCTCAACCAGGATGGGGAGATCCAGCACGAGGAGCAAGACCCCTCCTTGTCCTGCCTTGAGCTCAGGCTTGGTAGGTTGGATCCAGACACAGCCAAAGGCTTTTCTCCTCTTGAGGAAGGACATGTCTAGCTCTGATGGAGCTCAGCAGATCTTCAGGAGGCATCTTCTGGCCTGGCATCCCATGAGCAGACTTGGAAGTGCTTTAGAGGATCCATCCCAAGTCTTCAACCAACACCGGCATGAAGCAAAGCTCCTCCAAGCCCCAGCTGATGCTCAGGCACCCCGAGAAGCCTTGAAGGCCATTCCCAAGGCAGGGAAGCATGCCAATGCCATGGAGGCCCCATCCATAGAGGCAGGAGAAACGGTGCTCTCCACAGGGTGGACCAGGACAACCCTTATCCAGCCACTCGTGCTGGTATCCAGCTTCCTCCTTGGCTGCAGGAATGGTTCTCCATCAAAAAGGTTCCCATGGGATTAAACCCTCAAGTGGGGCTCAGGAATCCCATAATTCAGGCTGGGCTGAGGTGGGAATGCTGGGCACAGCAACAGAGGGGGGTTATGGGCAAGGAATATATCCCCAAAACCCATTTGAAGGAGGCTCAGGTGGACACTGACCTTGGGGCTTTCCTCTCTTGCAGATGAGCCTGATCCTGCCCTGTCCGGTGCTGTCCCAGCTGCTGCTCACAGGACAGAACTCAGGTAAGTTCCCAAGGGATGTCTCCATCCATGAATCCTGCCCTCCCTGTGCTCCAGTTCCACAAAGCCCCCAAATAGCTCCCTATGCTGGAGGAGGGATTGTCCCACCATGGAAGACATCAGCAGGTCCCTCTAGAGCCAGGCAGCTCCATCCCGGTGCTGCAGAGCAGCGTGGGCTGCTCCAGTGCATCCCATTTATCCCGCTTCCCAACAAACCTCCCTGCTCTGCCTGCCCTAAATTACATCCTGGAGCCATCCCAGTTCCTCTTGGAACCATCCCCATTGCCCTCAGAGCATCCCAGTTTCCCTTGGAGCTATCCCAGTTCCTCTTGGAATCATCCCCATTGCACTCAGAGCATCCCAGTTTCCCTTGGAGCTATCCCAGTTCCTCTTGGAATCATCCCCATTGCCCTCAGAGCATCCCAGTTTCCCTTGGAGCTATCCCAGTTCCTCTTGGAATCATCCCCATTGCCCTCAGAGCCATCCTGGTTCCCCTTGGAGCCATCCCAGTTGCCCTCGGAGTATCCCATTGCCCTCAAAGCATCCCAGTTACCCTCAGAGCCATCCCAGTTCCCCTCGGAGCATCCCAATTCCCTTTGGAGCCATCCCAATTCCTCTTGGAACCATCCCATTGCCCTCAGAGCATCCCAGTTACCCTCAGAGCCATCCCAGTTCCCCTCGGAGCATCCCAATTCCCTTTGGAGCCATCCCAATTCCTCTTGGAACCATCCCCATTGCCCTCAGAGCATCCTGGTTCCCCTTGGAGCATCCCAGTTCCCCTTGGAGCATCCCAATCCCCTTTGGAGCCATCCCAATTCCTCTTGGAACCATCCCCATTGCCCTCAGAGCATCCTGGTTCCCCTTGGAGCATCCCAGTTCCCCTTGGAGCATCCCAATTCCCTTTGGAGCCATCCCAGTTCCCTTTGGCACCACTGGGCCTGTTCCTGCTGTGGCAGGGATGCTGGGAGGTGGGTGCTTGATCTGGGTGCATTGGGTGCCCCAAAGCGCTCAGAGCACCCAGGAAGGGCCGGGATTGAGGTGCCAGCCCAAGGCTTATTTTAGTGCCTGTTGTCTCCGTCTCCTTCCTGGGCCAAAGGTTCCTTAAGGAGTTGTTTTAATCCAGTTTTTATCATGGTTTTATCATATTTCAGTCCCATTTTACATTTTACTCCTGTTTTAATCACATTTTAGTCACCTTTTAGGACATTTTAGTCACATTTTGTGATGTTTTAGTCACATTTTAGGATGTTTTAGTCCCCTTTTACATTTTAGTCCCGTTTTAATCCCATTTTAGTCACATTTTGGGGCATTTTAATAATGGTTTCATAATGGTTTAGGACATTTTAATCACATTTTAGTCCTGTTTTACTCATATTTTAGTTATATTTTACGTTTTAGTCTCGTTTTAGTCACCTTTTACTTGTGTTTTACTCCTGTTTTATGTTTTAATCACATTTTAGTGACATTTGAACCCCATTTGAACCCCGTTTTACTCACGTTTTACATTTTAACCACATTTTAGTCAGGTTTTAATCTCATTTATGGGATTTCAGTGGTGTGGGAATCGCATTTCCCCGCTGCCACAGCACAGACAAGGGGGATCCCAGCCTCCAATCCACAATATTCCTCTGGAATTAAAACAGGGAAAGGTTTGGAGCTGGGAATGGCGACTGAAGTGGGTTGGGAGGGTCAGTTCTTCCCTCAACTTGGCTTTTCCCAGGAAGGAGCTGGGGACAAATAGGTTGGAAAAGAAGGTGAGATTGATCCATGCAGATCTGGCGGTGCTGTTGCCTCCATCCAACAAAGGCACTTTGTTCTCCTGCAGCACAACTTGAGACAGTGTTTTGCTGGCCCTGGAGTCATTGGGCTCCGTGATCCAGCAGGTTCCTTCCCTAGGGATGGGTTAGCAGTGGGCAGGAATCGGGATGTGATGGTTTGCATCCTGCTCTTGGCCATGGGTGCTGTGTAGAGAGAGAAGCCAGGTATGAAGCTGGCTGTGGAGGACAGAAGGGTCACACCATTAGGGTCAGGATGGGGACACAGAGGCCCCTTGAGTCTTCTTAAGCCCCATGAAGGGGGCTCCTGGATCTCTTGGATCCCAGTTCTGAAGCCTAAATGTGGGGATCTGTTGCGATTCCAGACTCTTTAGATCCTGTCTCGTGCTGCTGGTTCAGTGCCAGAGGGAGCCATCCCTGCTGCACCCTCATGGTCCTCACCACGTCCTTTCTTCCCTGAGAAAGCCTCCAAGCCCAATGTAGGACTTCAAACCCCACCAGGCTGGAACTGCCCCTTTGGTCCAAGAGATCTTTGGGATGGTCCATGTTGACCATGAGATCTATTTTGGCCTGAAGTGAGAAGCATCATTGCTAAGAGCGTGTACCCCTGTTGAGCTGGGGATAAAGGAGACCATCAGGGGTCCAAGCATCCCAAGAAGTTAGGAGGGGAAAGGGAAGGAGAAGCAAAGAGTGGGATGGAGTGTGGGAAAGGCAACATGGTGATGGGAACTCAACAGTCCTCTTGTACCTGGCATGAAGGTGGCAGAGCCGCTGTAAGGAGGAGATAGAGCCATCACCAAAAGAGGCTTGGAGCAAGGCCAGGAGAAGGGATGGGTGACCTCATGTCCCTGCTCATTGCAGGCGGTTGCAGATGGGCTTGGAAGGTCCCTTCCAACCCAAACCATTCCATGATTCTAGGGTGCAGAAATGTGGCCACGGGAAGGTGGGAAGGGATGGGCTTGACTTGGTCCTAAGTCTTTATTTGGGACAACGTGGGAGCCCCCATGAAATCCCATCCCGTGTCACCTTGTAACGCCAATGGGAATGTCTCTGTTGACTCCTTCAGCCCTTCTTAACTCTCCAAACTCGTTTGCAGCTCCACGAACGAAGAGCATTTGGAGTTCAAGAAGGCTTTGTACAGAACAGATGCCAGGAGCTCCTTGGACCTGCGAACCATGGCCTGGGACACGTCCACCCTGGAGAGCAGAGCAGGCGATGGCAGAGAAGAAAGCACTTTAAAGAGGCTCTCTGGCTTGAAGGACTTGAAGGACTCGCGGTGTGGAAAGGAAGCACCATTTGCCATGGAGCCCCAGGTTGTAAACACGGTGCAGGTGGACCCTGAGAGTGACTCTGAGGAACTGGGTGGTGGCAAGGGGACAGCAGGGCCACCCAGCCCTTGCGCTGGGGCATCGGTCGGCGGCGGCGCTGAGGAGAAGTACCTGAAAACGGAACCAAAGCAACTTGAAGGCCTCAGCAAAGAGCACTTGGAGAAGAGCAAGAGAGGGATCCAGAGGGGGGACTGGATCTCGAGACCCACCAGAAGCCCAAGTCCTCACTATAAAGACATGGGCAAGGTGACAGATGTAGCAACCACCTTGCCCTTCCGGGGCCAGGCCGTGCGTGAAGTGCCTCCTCCGCTGTTCAGGAAAACCCTGAACCCTGTCCTCAGCAAGGCCAAATCCTTGGAAAGCTCCTCATCCCATAGGAAGGGGCTGCTGGTTGACTCGGACTTGGGGGAGATCAACCCGCTCAGCACGGCCGAGTGGACAATCCCAAAGCTCGGCGCGGAGCTGGCCGTTGGCAAACAGACCTGGACAGTGAATGCTGAAGACTCGGTGGAGAGGATGCCGTTGATGTCTCTGGATCCTGCTCCCTGCAGCTCCTACGACATCGAGATGAGGCCCTATGTGTGCAGTGTGTTGGTGGAGGAGCAGGGGAAGGAGGAGCTGGGTCCGGAGGAGGACCCCACGGTGTACACCTGCATCGAGTGCAGCATCTACTTCAAGAAGAAGGAACACTTGATGGATCACATGCTGCAGCACAACCGGGGACCAGGGAGGGACCAAGACAGGGATGCTTTGGGAGGACAGTGTCAGTTCTGCTGCAACGAGTGCGGATGGGCCTTTGGAGACCCCACGTCTTTGGAGCAGCACAAGAGGCTCCACCAGGAATCCAGGGAGAAGATCATTGAAGAGATCCAGAAGCTGAATGAGTTCCCAGACGAAGGCCGGGACGCGCGGCTGCAGTGCCCCAAGTGTGTCTTTGGCACCAACTCCTCCAAGATCTTTGTCCAGCACGCCAAGATGCACGTCAAGGAGAGGAAGGACCAAGGGGCCAAGAAGCTGAACCTCTTTGGAAGCACAAGCAGTGGAGAAATCCGGGATAGCCCCATGCATGGCATCTACAAACCCTTCAAACCCGACGAACACGTGGCCCTGCAGATGCAGGTGCCACCCCAAAGCAGCAGCAAAGGGCTCAGCACCTGCGTGCTCTGCAGCTTCCCGGCTCCCAACGACAGCATCCTCAAGGAGCACATGAAATACGCCCATTCCCACCTCTCCTGGGACACGGAGGTGTACGAGGATGATCCCAATCAGCCAGGAACCAGCAGAGATGCCTACAGCCCGGCCCGCCCAGCCCGCTTTGCCGACACGGATTACTTTGGCAAAGCAGAGCAGCTTTTCCCACCACCTTCCCAGGAGAGCACATCTCATTATGAAGCTGTTCCCAGTTTTGCCCTAACGCATCCCAGACACAAGAGCAACGGGGCTGGCAAGAAGGACTACCAGGCATCGGGGTTTCACGCCAGGAAAGCGGCTCCCTATGGTGCCCCGCACAAAACCTTGGGATTATCGGGTTTTCCGTCTGCTAAAGCTTATTCCCAGTTTGCTCTGCAGCAGCTGAAAAAAAAAGGAGGAGCTCAGCCCCTTGAAGGAGAAGGTGATGCCCTCAGGAGTCACCCCATGGGGCTGGAAGAGCTCAGGCACAAGTGGCTGTTGGGCACCGATGCCGCGAGCATGGAAGAGGAGATCTCCGGAAGCACAGAGATGGATTTGGGTGAGAGCAGAGGCATCAAAGCCCTCAGCATCCCTCAGGCTGCCTTGGACCTCAAGAGGACGTTCAGAGACACCTTGAAGGCCACGGACCCTTCGATAGCTTCAGAGGAGCAGCAGCAGCAGTTGCGGATGATGGTCCCCATCGTCCTCCTGGAGGAGGTGAACCTGCATCCCAAAGCGACAAAGAGGCCCCGGGGGAAGCCCTTCAAGAAGAAAGCGCTGCTCCCATCCCGGGACTTCCTGATGGAAGAACCCATTCCCTTGGATATGCTCCTGTTGGACGCTCCTCTGGAGCTCGACGACCTCCTGGACTCGGACTCACCCATGCTGAAGAACGAGGAGCGGAAATGTCCCTATTGCCCTGACCGCTTCCACAACGGCATCGGGTTGGCGAACCACGTGCGGGGCCACCTCAACAGGGTGGGGGTGAGCTACAACGTCCGTCACTTCATCTCGGCCGAAGAAGTCAAAGCTATTGAGCAAAAGTTTTCCTTCCAAAAGAAGAAGAAAAAAGGTAGTATGTATTCAATTCACCGTGCCCCTCTTTTCTTGCCCTCCTCCCGTCACCGCTTGGGTATGTATGGAGCTGTGCTCCACCACGACCGTGGTGGCCGCGGCACCGCGTTGGCCTGGGTGCGGTGACCACCGTCAGAACGGGCTCGTTGTCATTGACTCTCTCCCCTTCTTCCCACAGTTGCCAACTTCGACCCCAGCACCTTCAGCCTGATGCGGTGCGAGTTCTGCGGCGCCGGCTTCGACACGCGCGCCGGTCTCTCCAGCCACGCCAGAGCCCACCTGAGAGACTTTGGGATCACCAACTGGGAACTCACCATCTCGCCCATCAACATCCTCAAGGAGCTGTTGGCCAACTCCTCGGAGCATCCGATGCTGCAGGCGGCGATGGGAGCGGAGCCTTCGTCCCCGAGCAGGGAGAGGGAAGCTCATGGCTTCGGGCCTCGCAAGAGCATGACCCCCATGTCTGAGTGCAGCATTCCACGTTCTCCTCTGTCCCCGTTCCCCACGTCCTGGGGAGATGAGTCCCTGCAGTCCTACAGAGATGGTGAGTGTCCACGCAAGCCCCAAACCCTTCTGCTGACCCCAACCCATGCTGGAGGGTGGGTATCTACGGGGAAGGGTTGAACTGGTGTGACCTGGGGTTACTGATGCTGTGTCCCGTCTGCTGCTGGGTTGGGGGCAGAGGGATGGAGGTGCCAGCAGAGGAAAGGGCCAGGCAGTGCTGGCTCATGGGGAGCTCGCATTCCATCAGGGAGTTGTGCTTTGGATGTTCAGGCTTTGCCCTTTGAAAAGGTTGTGTTTAGGAATGAGGTTTCCATTTGGGAAGCCCCTAAAAGCTTCTCCAATCACAGGCTGGAGGAAAGGGAGAAGAGTGTGGTCACTGGTGCCAGTCCAGCCTGGTGGCACTCATCCATGCAGGATGCAACCTCTGGTCTGGGCTCTGTGTTTTCACCCAGCAGCTCCTTGTTTTCCATAGGTGTTCCCGGGAGGGGCAAGGCCCCCTTCCCAAGTAGCTTTGGATCTGAGCTGCTTCCCCCCTCCAGCAGTGAAGCTCCAAACCATGCAAACAGGTTTATCTATCCCAGAGCTGAGCCTGCCCCAAACAGCTTCCAGGCTCCAAAGCTTGAGTATGCACCAGAAGCTTCCAAAGCCTAAAACCTTATATTGGGAGTTCCAACCACCTTGTGACCCTTGGTGCTTCTGGCAGCGTCTTGAAGTCCTTGAAGGAGCTTCTCATTAGTTTCTACTCAGCCTAATCCTATGTAGAGACACCCCTGCAGCCAGAAGCTGTTTGGCTGTAATTGACATTCCAAAGAGCCTGTAATCCTGGCTCTCCAGACAGCTCCATGGGACTTTGGCTGCTTTTGAGGATGAGTCTGGAGCATAATGAACACAAATGAACCCAAACCACCACCAGCCCCCACCAACTCTTCTTTCTTGGTACCACAAACCTGAGAGGATGAAGAGCTGCCAGCTTGAGGTTGATGCCAAAGGGAGGTGTTTGGAGGGCTCAGGTGATGGTGCTGCTGCTTGTGCCTATTGCCTGGGAAGAGCCAGGTCTCCTGGTGGCTGGAATTCACTGAATCAAGCTGTGGTGCTTGGATCAGGATAGTGGTGCTGTTTGAAGAGCCAGGGCTTGGGTCTTTCCTAGCAAAGAAGGGTGGGAAGCATCTCGTGGCCACCCTTTGGTTCATGCAGTTTGTAACGTGGCAGATCTAACAGCAAATGGCCCCAAAGGGAGGGTTAGGGGGCAACAATGGGTCACATCCTGCACCGTGATCTTGTTCATCACTTCAGTGGCGCCCCAAAGGTTTCAGCCTGTGATGGGAGCATCTCCTGCTCCTTGCTGTGGCCATCTGGAGATGGCAGTGGGGGTTTGGTGGGGGAAACGGGGTTGGGAATTGGACAATTCCCAATTAATTTTACTCCCAGAAGTAAAAGGAGCTGAATTGAGGAGCTGAATTCAAGCTTTGCTTCAGTGTTGGGTTTCAACCTGGGTATGGTTGAGGATGGACAGGAGGGATGAGCACAAGAGCCGGAGCCCTTAAGCTTCAGCTTTCCCCTTAGGCTGTGCTCCTGGGTTTAAAGTCACATGCTCCCCATTCCCTTTGTTGTGTCTTCACCCAGAAAACAGGGAAATTGGGGAAGGCTTCAGATTCCCCAGTGCAGGAACCTGTTGTGTGACCCACGTGTGCACTGCAACCACGTGGAGACAGTGACTCCGGGTGGCTTTTGTATTCAAATCCAAGCCTGGAGCCTCTTGGTTCCACTCCCAGGCTCCTGGAGGTGACTTGAACTCCTCCTTGTGGTGCTCCCAGACCCACATGATGCATCCACGTGCTCTCTGTTGCAACCACTGGAGTATTTATTCAGCTCTCGCTTTGGGTTTGGCTTGGGGAAGCAGTTGGGTAAACAGGGAACAGGTTTGGGAGTGGGGGATGCCCAGTCAGGAGCTGGCAGGGTTTTAGGTGGATTTCAAGCCCGAATTGTCCCTGTGTCTCCTTAAATCCCCCCTGAAACACCCTTAAGGACACCATTAGTCCCTTGCTCATGTTTTGCACCAGTGTATAGAGGCTTTTAAGCAACACTAAGGTGATAAAGGGCCATTAGGAAGCTCTAACGAGGAGGATCTCATGGTGGAGGCACCACATCAGCGCTGCTGCTGTCTGAGCTCAACATCTGCAGGCAGCTTCCTGCTTCCTTCCTCTCCCCATCCAGCCCTGCAAACGGCCAGCAGGTCCCTGCTGCTCTTTGCAAGGTGCCTCCAGAGCTGCTAAGGGTGAAGGATATGGGTAGATCCTTAAGGAATCCCCAAGGTTGAGTTGGAGCGTGGTGGTGCTTTCTGGGCACACCACATGGCCCCATGGGGGGAAGTTCTCCCTTCCTGGAGCTGCTCAATGAGGAAGAAAGGAGCACTATGAGGTTTAACACACGCTCATTCTCTTTGTGGTCTCACATCCTTACCTGCTCCCTCCTATGGCTTCCAAGCAAGCCCATAGTACCTAAACCAAGCCCAGCTTGGCTCCACCATCATCCTCAGCACTTGGGCTGCCATCACCCTTAGACACCCAGTGGAATCTTTGGTGTTCTGAGGCTTTACATCCATTCCCTCTTACCCACAAGAGCAGACCCACCCCCCCCCCCGCAGTTCATGCTCTTCTGTAGGTCCAGAGCTTCCAATATCCCCTTCTTGGTGATGATTTGAGACCCTGGATCAGTGTGGTTCCCCCTTTAGGTGCCACATTCAATGCCCTGCTGGGCAGGGAAGGGACGCCTCAACTCTTGCCCCCCGCCCCGAGCTTCACTCTGCTTTGCTTCTGAGCACCTTGAACATCTTCAACCCTTCCTCCCTGCTGCTTCCCTATGGGACACCCCCTTCCTGTGAGGCTGCTGTGTCCCTGGGGCCTTCCCCCTGCGTGCTGGGCCGGGTGAAGCCGTGCCCTGCTGCTGCAGCCTCCTCCTCCGAGGCCAACTTGGCTCCTTCCCGAGGCTGTTTGTGCAGCTCCTGGCTCCCAAGCTCTTGGCAGGCACCTCGGGAGCACGTGGTGCTTCTTGGCAGGCGTTGGGAAGCGTTGGGCAATCGCATCCTCCAGCAGCTCTCCTCCCTGCCTGTCTCACCTTGCTTTCCCAGCCTTCTCCTTCCCTGGCCCAGGTCTCCTGGATTCCTCCCTTAGGAATGGGAGCAAACACAGCTTTTCTGGTTGACTTCCCTGCCTGCATGGAGGTTTCCCTCCTGGAGCACATCCAAGGGTTTTAGGAGGGGGTTGGCTGAAAGCACAAGCTTCAGGAATGGTTCTCCAGCATCATTCCCTAATGCTCCTGTTGAGCGTTTGGGTGTCTCCATGCCCAAGGTCCTGCCTTGAAGAGCATCTTCTTCCTTTCTTTGCAGGAAGAAAGATGCTTGGGATCTGGGTTGGAAAAGAGCCACAAGGATCCTAAATCCTGACTCCACACCTAAAAGTTAAAGGCAGTATCTAAGGGTATTCCCCAAACTCTTCTTTGAGAGCTTGGGGCCATCACTTCATCCCTTGGCAGCTCGCTGACCACCTTCTCCATAAGGAACTCATTCCTAATGGACAATCTGAGCTTCCCTGGGGAGCTTTAGGCCGTTCCCTTGTGTCCTCTTAAAGGTCTTTTCCAACCTGGTTGAATCTGGGACCCCAGAGCCCCTTTGATTCCTTCTCCCACCTCTCCATAGCCAGGCTGGGGGAGCCGGTGACGTTGTGGTGCTGGGATGGAGCCGAGCCCAGCCTGAGCCTGGAGGACACCAGGAGGGGAAGGTGCTTCCACAGGGCTGGAATGGGATGTTTGTGATGGAGTTGTAGAGGGATTTGAGCCTAGTTTCTTCCTCAGTGCTTCGACTCGAGAGCAAAGACCCCAGCGTGGCTCCGGTTCCATCCTGACCTTTGCTTCCACATGAAGGCATCAAGATGCTTTGTGGCCGTGGCCTTTTGTTCTCTTCCTCCTCCTTCCCATCCCATGGTGCCTGCTTTAAGCACAGCCAAAGGTCACTTAGCAAACCTCTGGGGGTCCCCGGTGCCAGCAAAGCCAACCTCAAAGCCAGGTCAGGTCCCTTAAGGGCCGCATCCTGTTGAGCTGGAGGTCAACGTGCTCCTTTCTGCTGTGCTCCTGACCTACTTCGTGCTGCCTTTGATGCCTCTCCTGAGCTCCAGCTTAGGGGGAAGCTCATGTTGGGCCCCTCCTTCCCTTTCCACAGGGAGAAGGTGGGATTTTTGCCCTGGATATTGCCATTTCTGTGGTTTTTAGCCTCAATTGCAGCTCCCTTTTCACTGCTTGGCCCCAGGAGACAACGTCTCAACCAGGTCTGGGCCCAGGGAGGAGCATCCCTAAGGGCAGCACGTGAAGGCAGACGGGCACAATAACCTCATTTCAGCATAGGAATCGTCCCTTTCCCAATGCGAGGAGCTGGTTTGGAAGTGCTGGACAAGGGGATGGTGTTGAGATGGGTGCAGCACCCCCATGGGGCTCAAACCAGCCAAATCCCAAGCTGGATCCCGATGGAGAAAGGAGCATCTTGTGTTCCCAGCTCCTACTACAGCGACTCCTTGTGACTTCCTCCTCCTCCTGGTGGTGGATTTGGCTCTGGCTTCTTTAAGCCAAGGAGAGGTTTTAAGGGCAGGGAAAGAGGAACTTGAGGCCCCGTGGTTAAAGTGATTCCATAGCTCCAAAGTCTGACAGAGACCTGGCAACCCTGCCTGCACTGGCAAGGAACTGGCTCTGGATGCTGCAGCCTGGCCAGCAGAGACAGATGCTTCCACCCGTATCCCGCATGGAGCCAGCAGGCAGCATTCCCGCCTGGCCCGGCCTTCCCAGAGCCTGCTCTGTGGATCTTCCTCTGGAAGATTTGGCTCCAGTTTAGGAATGAGTTGCTCCGCAGCTCAGAAGCACCACAGAGCCCTGGAATTCCGGGATAACGGAGCCTTTCCCACTGCAAAGAGCTTTCCTCTCCCTCTTTTCTATGGAGAGTGAAGGCTCCTGGATCTCTGCGTTACCCCGCAAGGGTCACCTCAGCACCCAAAAGGATGGGACCCTCAGTGTTGTCACTGAGCCCCTGGGTACCACTGTGGGCTTTGGAGCTCCCTAAAGAGGTCAGGCTTTGGGCCAGTTGGGCAATCATGGAATGAGCCAGGTTGGGAAAGACCCTCAGCATCCAGCTGGTCCTCAGCACATTTCCCTTCTCCGCGCTCCGGCAGCGCTTCCCTTTTCCATCCTTGTTGCTCTTGGCTGCGTCTCCCTTCTCCATTCGGGAATACTGGGAATTCTGTCATTCCCATGTCTCTTCCCAAACCCCCCCCGGAGGAGTCCTCAGATGGATTCTTTGGGGTTACATCGCTGCTGTCATCTCTTAGGTGCGTGGTATCCCTGTATCCCTCCTCTGCACAGGATTCCTTCTTTTTGGCATGCTTCGGATACAAACCCAGAGCTGGGAGGCTGGGAACGGCCTCAGGTGGCCTTTTCCTTCTCCCTCTGTATCCGGATGGTGCTGGACGGGTTCATCCCATCCCTTGGGAACGGGAATGGACAACCCCCCCCCCCCGCCGCCTTCCTTTCCCTTCGCCGCCTGCACTCGGCGCTCGCCCTCTCGCCCTGGCGGCCGCTCCGCTCGGCGCTCGGCCCTCCGCCCTGGCGGCCGCCCCGCATGTGCCGGAGCCAAGATGGCGGCCTCCACCTCCTCGCAGCCCAAAGTGACAAAAGCGGCGGCGCCGCCGCGACCCCGGGACCGGGACCGGGGCGGGGACGGCGAACCCGAGCCCGAGGCGGCGCCCGAGCCGGGTGAGCCCCCATCCCCTGCGCCCGCCCCGCCCCGCCCAGCCCCGGGCCCACCCGCGGGCCCCCCCCCCCCCCCCCCAGCCCGCCCCCCCCACATCCACACCACCCCCTTCCCCTACCAAGACCCCTTCCCCGCCGCCGCCGTTTCTCCGCCGCTCGGGCCGAGCCAGGCGGAGGAGGAGCGGGGCAGGCCCCGCCGTAGGCCGCTGTCCGCGGGCCGCCGCCCCTCCTTTGTCCGGACCCCGGCCCTCGCTTTGTCCCATCCCCTCCGCGGGTGCTCGCTGCGGGCCGGGCCTGGGTCCTGTCACCGCTGGGCGGGAGACGATCGGGATATGGGGGGAGGGGGGGGGGGCAAAACCGGCACCGGGGGGAGCAGGGGTCTGGGGTGGAGGGGGGGGGGCTGCTCCCCATCTGCCCCCCGGCGCGGCGGGGATGAGAGCGGTTTTCATCCACTGCCGCCAGTGGTGTCCCCATTGGGGGCTGCCAGCGTCGGTGTCGCCGGCCCATAGAGCTGCTGGCATGCCTGACCCCTTCCCCATAGAGCTGCTGGCATCCCTGACCCCTTCCCATAGAGCTGCTGCCATCCCTGACCCCTTCCCATAGAGCTGCTGCCATCCCTGTCCCTTCCCCATAGATCTGCAGCCATCCTTGTCCCCTTCCCATAGAGCTGCTGGCATCCCTGACCCCTTCCCCATAGAGCTGCTGCCATCCCTGTCCCTTCCCCATAGAGCTGCTGCCATGCCTGTCCCCTTCCCATAGAGCTGCCGGCATCCCTGACCCCTTCCCATAGAGCTGCTGCCATCCCTGTCCCCTTCCCATAGAGCTGCCGGCATCCTTGTCCCCTTCCCATAGAGCTGCCGCCATCCCTGTCCCCTTCCCGTAGAGCTGCTGCCATCCCTGTCCCTTCCCATAGAGCTGCTGCCATCCCTGTCCCCTTCCCATAGAGCTGCCGGCATCCTTGTCCCCTTCCCATAGAGCTGCTGCCATCCCTGTCTCCTTCCCATAGAGCTGCTGCCATCCCTGTCCCTTTCTCATAGAGCTGCCGCCATCCCTGACCCCTATCCATAGAGCTGCTGCCATCCCTGTCCCCTACCCATAGAGCTGCTGCCATCCCTGTCCCCTACCCATAGAGCTGCTGCCATCCCTGTCCCCTTCCCATAGAGCTGCTGCCATCCCTGACCCCTACCCATAGAGCTGCTGCCATCCCTGTCCCTTCCCCATAGAGCTGCTGCCATCCCTGTCCCTTCCCATAGAGCTGCTGCCATCCCTGACCCCTTCCCATAGAGCTGCCGCCATCCCTGTCTCCTTCCCATAGAGCTGCTGCCATCCCTGTCCCCTACCCATAGAGCTGCCGCCATCCCTGTCCCCTTCCCATAGAGCTGCTGCCATCCCTATCCCTTTCCCATAGGGAGCTGCCACCATCCCTGTCCCCTACCCATAGAGCTGCCGCCATCCCTGTCCCCTTCCCATAGAGCTGCTGCCATCCCTGTCCCCTTCCCACAGAGCTGCTGCCATCCCTGTTCCTTCCCATAGAGCTGCTGCCATCCCTGTCCCTTCCCATAGGGCTGCTGCCATCCCTGTCCCTTCCCATAGAGCTGCTGCCATCCCTGTCCCTTCCCCGTAGAGCTGCTGCCATCCCTGTCCCCTTCCCTTAGAGCTGCTGCCATCCCTGTCCCTTTCCCATAGAGCTGCCACCATCCCTGTCCCCTTCCCATAGAGCTGCCACCATCCCTGTCCCTATCCTATAGGGAGCTGCCACCATCCCTGTCCCCATCCCATACGGAGCTGCTGCCATCCCTGTCCCCATCCCATAGGGAGCTGCTGCCATCCCTGTCCCTTTCCCATAGGGATCTGCCACCATCCCTGTCCCATTTCCCATAGAGCTGCCACTATCCCTGTCCCTTTAGGGAGCTGCCCCCATCCCTGTCCCCTTCTCATGGAGCTGCCACCATCCCTGTCCCCATCCCATAGGGAGCTGCCACCATCCCTGTCCCCATCCCATAGGGAGCTGCCACCATCCCTGTCCCCTTCTCATGTAGCTGCCACAATCCCTGTCCCTTTCCCATAGGGAGCTGCCACCATCCCTGTCCCCATCCAATAGGGAGCTGCCACCATCCCTGTCCCCGTCCCATAGAGCTGCCACCATCCCTGTCCCAATCCCGTACGGAGCTGCCACCATCCCTGTCCCTTTCTCATAGGGAGATGCCACTATCCTTGTACCTTTCCCACAGGGATCTGCCACCATCCCTGTCCCTTTCCCATAGGGAGCTTCCACCATCACTGTCTGCCACCGTTGGTGTACCCTTCCCATAGAGCTGCCACCATCCCTGTCCCCTTCCTATAGGGATCTGCCACCATCCCTGTCCCCTTCCCACAGGGAGCTGCCCCCATTGGTGTCTCCATAGGGGGCTGCCACCGTTGGTGCCCCCTTCCCATAGAGCTGCCACCATTCCTGTCGCTTTCCCATAGGGATCTGCCACCATCCCTGTCCCTTTCCCACAGGGAGCTGCCCCCATTGGTGTCTCCATAGGGGGCTGCCACCATTGGTATCCCCTTCCCATAGGGATCTGCCACCATCCCAGTCTCCTTCCCTTGGAGCTGCCACCCTCCCTGCCTCCCTCTCTCCCTCCCTCGACAGATGCCACCTTTGTGTCCTTGTCCCCCCTTGGTGATGCCACCTTCATGTGTCCCATGTCACCGTGTCCCCCCTCTGCAAGGACATGGCCACCACTGTCCCCCCTTCCCACTGTCCCCAAGCACCCCAAATCCCTTAGGCAGGTCAGTGGCACCCCAGTGGTGTTACCTGCTCTTCCCAGACTCTGGGACAGCTGAAACCTTCATGCACCAAAGCCAGCTCCTCACTTCCATGTCCCTTGGGACCATTCCCACCCTTAGGATGTGACAATGTCCTTCTCTCCACAGTCCTGGCTCCAGAAGAGGAAGAACTGGTGGCCATGGAGGTGGCTTCCCCCCCTCTCCCAAAAAAAAGCCTTCCCAGTGGGCAGCTGGATCCACCCCCTTCCAGGATAGGGACCAAAGTGTCTCCTGAGCCACCCGGGAGCAAAGGAGAGCCTCAGGACCCCAAAAGTGAGTATTTTGACCTGAAAAGTGAGTATTTTGCCCCAATTCCTTGTCCTCAATCCATTCTTCCCATCCCAGTTAACACCATTCCCTAAAATGATCTCTTGGGGATCCCTCTTTGGTGAGCTGTGGAGCCTGTCTGCAGGTCACTAATAGTGGGCAAAGCTTCCAAAGCCACCTGGAAAACAGGGAATCCAGCCTCTGGCCACCTCAGAGCAGTGATCCTGCTACTCCCACGCCTCCATTCGCTCTTCCCTGTGTTATTCCTGCCCGTGGAGGGATGCACGGAGCTGTTTAATGTCCAATATGAGGATTGGAGTGGGAAAAAACCCTTGAAAGGGGATAAACCAGCACAGCCAGCTCCTGTTCCTTGTGCTTCCCACCACGTTTCCCCCCTGATCTCCTCCTTTCTCCCTCTTTTCTTTGCTCTTTCCACCTCAGAACCAGCTTCATGCTCAAAACCAGGCTTGGGATGGGAAAACCCCTTTGAGAGGGAATAAACCAGCACAGCCAGCTCCTGTTCCTTGTGCTTCCCACCATGTTTCCCCCCTGATTTCCTCCTTTCTCCCTCTTTTCCTTGCACTTCCCAGCTCAGAACCAGCTTCATGCCCAAAACCAGGCTTGGTATGGGAAAGCTCCCTTGAAAGGGGATAAACCAGCACAGCCAGCTCCTGTTCCTTGTGCTTCCCACCACGTTTCCCCCCTGATTCCCTCCTTTCTCCCTCTTTTCCTTGCACTTCCCAGCTCAGAACCAGCTTCATGCCCAAAACCAGGCTTGGGATGGGAAAACCCCTTTGAGGGGGGATAAACCAGCACAGCCAGCTCCTGTTCCTTGTGCTTCCCACCACGTTTCCCCCCTGATTTCCTCCTTTCTCCCTCTCTTCCTTGCTCTTTCCACCTCAGAACCAACTTCATGCTCAAAACCAGGCTTGGGATGGGAAAACCCCTTTGAGGGGGAATAAACCAGCACAGCCGGATCCTGTTCCTTGTGCCTCCCACCACGTTTACCCCCTGATTTCCTCCTTTCTCTCTCTTTTCCTTGCTCTTTCCACCTCAGAACCAACTTCATGCTCAAAACCAGGCTTGGGATGGGAAAACCCCTTTGAGAGGGAATAAACCAGCACAGACAGCTCCTGTTCCTTGTGCTTCCCACCACGTTTCTCCCCTGATTTCCTCCTTTCTCCCTCTTTTCCTTGCACTTCCCAGCTCAGAACCAGCTTCATGCCCAAAACCAGGCTTGGTATGGGAAAGCTCCCTTGAAAGGGGATAAACCAGCACAGCCAGCTCCTGTTCCTTGTGCTTCCCACCACGTTTCCCCCCTGATTCCCTCCTTTCTCCCTCTTTTCCTTGCACTTCCCAGCTCAGAACCAGCTTCATGCCCAAAACCAGGCTTGGGATGGGAAAACCCCTTTGAGGGGGGATAAACCAGCACAGCCAGCTCCTGTTCCTTGTGCTTCCCACCACGTTTCCCCCCTGATTTCCTCCTTTCTCCCTCTCTTCCTTGCTCTTTCCACCTCAGAACCAACTTCATGCTCAAAACCAGGCTTGGGATGGGAAAACCCCTTTGAGGGGGAATAAACCAGCACAGCCGGATCCTGTTCCTTGTGCCTCCCACCACGTTTCCCCCCTGATTTCCTCCTTTCTCCCTCTCTTCCTTGCTCTTTCCACCTCAGAACCAACTTCATGCCCAAAACCAGGTTTGGGGTGGGAAAACCCCTTTGAGAGGGGATAAACCAGCACAGCCAGCTCCTGTTCCTTGTGCTTCCCACCACGTTTCCCCCTCGATTTCCTCCTTTCTCCCTCTTTTCCTTGCACTTCCCAGCTCAGAACCAACTTCATGCTCAAAACCAGGCTTGGGATGGGAAAACCCCTTTGAGAGGGGATAAACCAGCACAGCCAGCTCCTGTTCCTTGTGCCTCCCACCACGTTTCCCCCCTGATTTCCTCCTTTCTCCCTCTTTTCCTTGCTCTTTCCACCTCAGAACCAACTTCATGCCCAAAACCAGGCTTGGTATGGGAAAGCTCCCTTGAAAGGGGATAAACCAGCACAGCCAGCTCCTGTTCCTTGTGCTTCCCACCACGTTTACCCCCTGATTTCCTCCTTTCTCCCTCTTTTCCTTGCTCTTTCCACCTCAGAACCAACTTCATGCCCAAAACCAGGCTTGGGGATGGGAAAACCCCTTTGAGGGGGAATAAACCAGCACGGCCAGCTCCTGTTCCTTGTGCTTCCCACCACATTTCCCCCTCGATTTCCTCCTTTCTCCCTCTTTTCCTTGCACTTCCCATCTCAGAACCAACTTCATGCCCAAAACCAGGCTTGGTATGGGAAAGCTCCCTTGAAAGGGGATAAACCAGCACAGCCAGCTCCTGTTCCTTGTGCTTCCCACCACGTTTCCCCCCTGATTTCCTCCTTTCTCCCTCTTTCCCCTCCTGTCTGCAGCCCAGAACCTCACCACGTGCGAGGTGTGCGGCGCCTGCTTCGAGACCCGCAAAGGCCTCTCCAGCCACGCGCGCTCCCACCTCCGGCAGCTCGGCGTTGCCGAGTCGGAGAGCAGCGGGGCTCCCATCGACCTGCTCTATGAACTGATGAAGCAGAAGAGCAAACCCGACGGCAGCCCCATCGCTCCTCCCTTGGGCAAGAAACCCCCCAAAGAGGCCAGCACCGCGTCCCCTCGCCCCACGCTCCTGGCGCTCGG
Source organism: Pezoporus occidentalis (assembly GCF_034315485.1). Lineage (NCBI taxonomy): Eukaryota > Metazoa > Chordata > Aves > Psittaciformes > Psittacidae > Pezoporus > Pezoporus occidentalis. The sequence continues at coordinate 39,611 of NW_026916004.1, forward strand.
CAAAGGCGGCGAGCGCCCCACGGATGGGCCTGTGAACAAAGCCATCAAATCCCCTCCTGGCTTCTCCAAAAGCCTTTCCCAACCGGGATCACCCATCCTTAAGAAGGTGCCGGCAGCTCTTTCGGGGTCCCCGTCCCCAAAGAACCCTGAGGAGAAGAGCTCCAAGCTGTCGCTGAGCCCTCTGCAGAGCTCCCCCAGTGCCCAGTGGCCGCAGGCGGATGAGGAAGGACCCCTGAATCTGAGTGAGTTTGGGTTTGGTTGCTCCCTGTTTCCCGTGGGGATGGGGGTAGGGAAAAGCATGATTTCTCCCATCCTTGCTCCTGCCAAAGCCAGAGGAGCCAGAGGTTGGGAATACCCAATGCCAGTTGATGAGGGCAGCTTGGTTGTGGCTCTCAGAGGGCCCAGCTCCTCACATCCCTCCCCTGCTTCAGTTCCCTTGGCTTGTCCAGGCTGTGGTTTGGCTGGGGTGGAAAACCCTCCTTTCCATAGGGTCCTCCTTTCCATAGGTCCCTCTTTTCCATAGGTTCCTCCTCTCCATAGATGCCTCCTCTTAATTAGTCTCCCCTCTCCATCCATCCCTCCTCTCCGTAGTTCCCTCATTTCCATAGGTCCCTTCCCAGCATCGCTTCAGCAGCTCCCAGAATCCCACCTCAGGTTAGGAATTACAGCCCCAGAGAGCTCTTCCCACCATTGGGAATGGATATGCCTGTGCCTGTCTCCCCCCCATGTGCAGTTATCCTGCTGGAGCCTCCCTTTCCATGCAGATTGGAACTGCTGGTGTGGCTCTGCCCCACTTCCAGGCAGGAATCTGCCTTAACTCTGCATCCCAACAGTGATGATGGTCATGTTTATCCTCTGGGATATGGTAGTGGCATTGAGGGTCTCAGCTACATGGGTTGGGAACACTTCCAGCCTGGTCTAATGCCTGAGCACCATCTGGGGAAGGAATTGTTCCTCAGTTCCATCTAAACTTCCCCTGGAGCAGCTTGAGGCTGTTTCCTCTTGTCCCATCCCTTGGGAGCAGAGCCCAGCCCCGTCCTGTCTCCATCCTCCTGTAGGGAGCAATCAGGTCCCCAGTGCCCAACACAGGGGGGACAATCCCTGCCCTGGTGCTGCTCCAGGCCAGGATGCTGCTGGAATTCTTGGCTCCAAGCTCAAGCCCAGCTCCATCAATCCACACCCCCAGCACCTTTTCCAGGAGCAGTTTCCAGCTGCTCTTCCCCAAGCCTCTGGAGCATTGCATGGGATTGGTGTGGGCTTAGGGCTGAGATCCCTCTGGAGCCCCTCCATCAGATCACTGGGATGCCCCCCATCCCCTCAAAGACCTTGTTGAGCCTCACCCCATAACCTTTGCCTCCCGGGGGATGTGTCCGTCCGTTGCCTCCGTGACGCCTCTGTTCCTTGCTCCCCCGTCTCCGCAGCCTCGGGAGCGGAGCCGGTGCGGGATATCCGCTGCGAGTTCTGCGGGGAGTACTTTGAGAACCGCAAGGGTTTGTCCAGCCACGCTCGCTCCCACCTGAGGCAGATGGGGGTGACCGAGTGGTACGTCAACGGCTCCCCCATTGACACCCTACGGGAGATCCTCAAGCGGAGAACCCAACCCCGGAGCAGCGCTTCCAATCCCGGCGTTCCAGGCCAGAAAGCCATGGCCAAGAGCCTGCTGAGCACCATGGGATCCTTGGATGCACGTGGCCCCGGAGAGCTTCACATCCCAACCCTCCCCAAGAAGGTCCAGCAAGCCGGCAGCCCCATGGGGCAGTCTCCTACCTCGTCCCCACCTCCCACCGCCCGGAAGATGTTTCCAGGCCTTTCTCCTCCCTCCTTGCAGAAGAAACTCAAACAAGATCACCTGAGGGTGGAAATCAAGCGGGAGATGATGTCGGGAGGACTGCATGGAGAACCTCATCCATCCGACCAAGCCTGGTCCCCGCGGGAGGACATGTCTCCTTTGAACCTCTGTAAGTCCATAGTTACCACCTTCCCTGTTCCATCCATGGGGCCAAGTGGGGTCGAAGGCCATAGTTGTCTCCTTGTCCTGACTTTGGAGCTGAGTGGAATCAAAATCCATAGTTGTCCCCTTGTCCCATCTGTGGAGCTGAGTGGGATCAAGGTCCATAGTTATCCCCTTGTTCCATCTGTGGAGTTCAGTGTGATCAAAATCCATAGTTGTCCCCTTTGTTCCATCCATGGGCCTGAGTGGGATCAAAATCCGTAGTTGTCCCCTTGTTCCATCCGTGGGGCTGAATGGGATCAGAGTCCATAGTTGTCCTCTTGTTCCATTTGTGGGGCCGAGTGGGATCAAGGTCCATAGTTATCCCCTTGTTCCATCTGTGGAGTTGAGTGGGATCAGAGTCCATAGTTGTCCCCTTGTCCCATCTGTGGGGCCAAGTGGGATCAGAGTCCATAGTTATCCCCTTGTCCCATCTTTGGAGCTGAGTGGGATCAAGGTCCATAGTTATCCCCTTGTTCCATCTGTGGAGTTGAGTGGGATCAAAATCCATAGTTGTCCCCTTGTTCCATCTGTGGGGCTAAGTGGGATCAAGGTCCATAGTTGTCCTCTTGTTCCATCTGTGGGGCCAAGTGGGATCAAGGTCCATAGTTATCCCCTTGTTCCATCTGTGGAGTGGGATCAAGGTCCATAGTTGTCCCCTTGTCCCATCTGTGGGGCCAAGTGGGATCAGAGTCCATAGTTGTCCCCTTGTCCCATCTTTGGAGCTGAGTGGGATCAAGGTCCATAGTTATCCCCATGTCCCATCTGTGGAGCTGAGTGGGATCAAGGTCCATAGTTATCTCCTTGTTCCATCTGTGGAGTTGAGTGGGATCAAAATCATAGTTGTCCTCTTGTTCCATCTGTGGGGCTAAGTAGGATCAGAGTCCATAGTTGTCCCCTTGTCCCATCTGTGGAGCTAAGTGTGATCAAGGTCCATAGTTATCCCCTTGTTCCATCTGTGGGGCCGAGTGGGATCAAACTCCATAGTTGTCCCCTTGTTCCATCCATGGGGCTGAGTGGGATCATGCTCCCTCATGGAACCCCATGTTCTGCCTTACTCTGAGAGGACTGATGGCTCCCGATGGTGCTCTGGTGCACCCCACAGCATCTCCCATGGGTTGAGGTGTTGAGGAACTGGGAAGGAGCGGAAAGGGGGGGCGATTCCACGTTGGTTCTTCTCCCCCTTTGATCCCCCGTGCGTCCCGCAGCTTCCCGAGCGGAGCCGGTGCGGGATATCCGCTGCGAGTTCTGCGGGGAGTACTTTGAGAACCGCAAGGGTTTGTCCAGCCACGCTCGCTCCCACCTGAGGCAGATGGGGGTGACCGAGTGGTCGGTCAACGGCTCCCCCATCGACACCCTACGGGAGATCCTCAAGAAGAAAACCAAGCCGTGCGTCATCAAGAAGGAACCTCACCCTTCCTCCATCGAACCTCCCAAAGGCATCGGAGAGGAAGGGCTGGAGCCGAAACCCACCGGGAAAATCCTGCAGGGAATGACCCTGGCTCCTTTAGGTGGCAGGCCGGGGAAACCGGGTCCCGGGAGCTCCAGCCTGAGCCGGGAGCTGTCGCTGTCACCTCTGGCCAGCAAAGGCCAAGGTGGGTTCCTGACGCCGCTGGCGGCCAAGCGACCGCTGCAGGAGGAGCGTTTGGGTCCTCACGGCGACGTCAAGCACAAGAGCTTCATCCAGACCGAGCTGCCCTTCAAGGCCAAGGCCGTGCACGACAAACCCACGCACACGTGTGAGTGTGGGCTGAGGGGAAGGGCAACGGGAATGGCCCTCGGGATGGGGGGGGGGGGGGAGTGGGCACTGGGAATAGGGGCAGAGCGGGTTGGGTTGATCCAAGTTTGCCTCCTTCATGGGGGCACCAGGCCCATGGGAAAGGGTGGGAAAGGGGAATTTCAGACCCACAGGCGGGAACAGGTTCCGTGCTGCATCCCAGCTGCGTCCCACTCAACCCCCTCTGTGTCCTGGGCTGCATCCCCACAGCGTGAGCAGCAGGGGATGGGATCCTGCTCCTCTGCTCTGGTGAGATCCCACTGGGATGCTGCATCCAGCTCTTGTGTCCTCAATACGAGGACATGGAGCTGCTGGAGCAGGGCCAGAGGAGGATGAGCAGGGGCTGGAGCAGCTCCCGTATGGAAGAGCACTGGGGATGGAGAAGCTGTGTAGAGACCTCAGAGCAGCTTCCAATGACCAAGGGGCCCTCCAAGAATGTGGAGAGGGACCTTCATGAGGGACAGGACAAGGGGTGATGGGTTCAAACTGCACTCAGCTTGGAGATCAGGGAGTGAGGGTGGTGGGACACTGCGACGGGATGCCTGGAGAAGGTTGGGATGCTCTAGCGGATGGCAGCGGGTTGAAGCTGCCTGCTGGGCACCTTCCCCCCCCCCCCCAAAATCCCATCCCATTCCATGCTTCCCTGTTTCCCTGCCCGCAGCCGGCGAAGCCTGCTGTGAGCTCTGCGGCCTCTACTTCGAGAACCGCAAGGCGCTGGCGAGCCACGCGCGGGCCCACCTGCGGCAGTTCGGCGTCACCGAGTGGTGCGTGAACGGCTCGCCCATCGAGACCCTCAGCGAGTGGATCCGGCACCGGCCTCAGAAAGCCGGCGCCTACCGGAGTTACATCCAAGGGGGCCGCCCCTTCACCAAGAAGTTCCGGAACTCCTCGCATTCCCGGGATCACCACCACCACCATCACCACCACCACCACGACGGCGGCGCGCGGCGGGTGCCGCTCAGCCTGCAGGCCGGCGGCGTGGCGTTCCTGAGCAAGGGATTGACGGCGGAGCTGGCTCCCGGCGAGGCCGGCAAGATCCTGGATGGCGGAAGCGGTGCCGAGCGGCCCATGATCACGTCCCCGCTCTCCTTGGTGAAGCTGGAGGAGCACCAGCGCTCCAACATCAACAGTGAGTCGGGAGGAGCCGGGAAGAGCCCAGCCTCGTCCCTCTGCCCATTCCCAGCAGTGCCAGGGGCTTCTTTTGCTGGGACTTTTCCTCTTCCTCCTCCTTCTCTTTTCCTTCTCTTCCTCCTCCTCCTTTTCTTCCTTTTCCTCCTCCTCTTTCTATTCCTTCTCCTCCTCTTCTTTTCCTCCTCCTCCTTTCTCTTCCTGTTCCTCTTCATCTTCGCCTTGCTCTTCACCTTCCCTTTCCTTCTCTTCCTTCTCCTCTTTTCCTCTTCCTTCTCCTCTTTTCCTTTTCCTTCTCCTCTTTTCCTCTTCCTCCTCCTCTTTTCCTCTTTCTCCTCCTCTTTCTATTCCTTCTCCTCCTTTTCCTCCTCCTCCTTTCTCTTCCTATTCCTCCTCTTCATCTTCTCCTTCCCTTTCCTTCTCTTCCTCCTCCTCTTTTCCTCTTCCTCCTCCTCTTTTCCTCTTCGTCTTCCTCTTTTCCTCCTCTTCTTTCTATTCCTTCTCCTCCTTTTCCTCCTCCTCCTTTCCCTTCCTATTCCTCCTCTTCTTCTTCCTCTTCTCCTTCGCCTTGCTCTTCACCTTCCCTTTCCTTCTCTTCCTTCTGTTCCTCTTCCTTCTCCTCTTTTCCTCCTCCTCTTTCTGTTCCTTCTCCTCCTCTTCTTTTCCTCCTCCTCCTTTCTCTTCCTATTCCTCCTCTTCTTCCTCTTCTCCTTGCTCTTCACCTTCCCTTTCCTTCTCTTCCTTCTGTTCCTCTTCCTTCTCCTCTTTTCCTCCTCCTCTTTCTATTCCTTCTCCTCCTCTTCTTTTCCTCCTTCTCCTTTCTCTTCCTATTCCTCCTCTTCATCTTCTCCTTCCCCTTGCTCCTCACCTTCCCTTTCCTTCTCTTCCTTCTGTTCCTCTTCCTTTCCTCCTCCTTTTCCTCTTCCTCCTCCTGCTTCTCTTCCTCCTCCTTTTCCTCCTCCTCTCTTCCTCCTTTTCCTACTCTTCCTCTTTCTCTTCCTATTCCTCCTCTTCTTCCTCTTCCCCTTCCTCCCCTTCCCCTTCCTCTTGCTCTTCCCCTTCCTGCTCTTCCTTCTCCTGTTCCTCCTTTTCCTCCTCCTCTTGCTCCTGTTCCTCCTCTTCCTCTTCCCAGTTCCCTGTGATGAGCAGGGGCTTCTCCCCGCAACCAGAACTGACCCGAGTGGCCATACCGCTGGTGCCGTGCTGGTTTGAATGCCCCCCCCCCGCCCCATCCCACTCTAACCCCCTCATTCCCACCCTTTTCCCTCTTGGCAGAGTTCGAGCGGAGGCAGGCACGGCCCCTGGATGCTCCAATCCACCGGGAAGAGGAAGGAGCAGAATTCCAGCAGAAGATGGAGGAGACACGGCAGCCGCCGCCGCGGGTGAGGCCGGTGCCATCGCTGGTCCCTCGCCCGCCCCAAACCTCCCTGGTCAAGTTCGTGGGGAACATCTACACCCTCAAATGCCGGTAGGTGCATCCCAAATCCATATCCATAGGGATAACCTCTTGTCCCAGCTCTGGGCAGCATGGATCTCCCTTTGTTAGGGAGCCCGCCTCGTGCCGCCCGGAACCATTCCCAAACCCACACCGTGTTTCCATAGGTTCTGCGAGGTGGAATTCCAAGGTCCCCTCTCCATCCAGGAGGAATGGGTCCGGCATCTCCAGCGGCACATCCTGGAAATGAATTTCTCCAAAGCGGATCCTTTACGGGGAGAAGCCCCCCCCCAACCCGAGCCTCCCGCTATGGCTGAGGCTCAGTAACCGCAGCCCAAATCCCGGCTCCCACCGGGAAGCGGCACCGGGAAGCGACCGCGGATGTGGCTGGAGCATCCTCACCCCTCTTCCCGCATCCACAATTCCCTGTTTTATCAAATGGTTGGGAAAAGGCGGGGGAGGGAGCGATCGCTGCCTTTTGCACCCCCTCCAGAGCTGCCCCATATCCAATGGGATGAGCTGGAGTGGGGGGGGTGGGGGGGTGAGGGGGGCCACACACACAATCCCAGCTGCAAGCACTACATGGATCCAGGCAACCCTCAGTGATCCCACGGGAGACAACCGGGATCCGGATCGGGAGCGACTCAGTCCGGGGAGGGGATGGGGATGGGGGGGCTTTTCCCCCCTTTCTTCATTCCCAAAATCCATTGGTTTTGTTGTTTTAAACCCAAAGAACAAACGGTGTCGCCTCCAGCGGGATGGAGCCGGAGCCGGGGGGGGGTGGGGTGGGGGGGGTGGGAATGTCGGGAGCAGCCACGTTCCTGGAAAACGCTGTGGATTTTGTATATGACCCTTTAGAGTTAATGTATATTCGATTATTTTTGGGATTCCTGGTTTTTTCCATAGGCAAAAAGAGGAGTTTTAGTCTCACGTAGATGTCGGAATCCCGCCATTCCGGGGTTGCATGTTCCCAAAAATCCCCTTTTCCCACCCCAAATGCCGCCGCTTCCCTCCCGCTTCATTCCACCGCAGCCACAGATCCTAAGGGATTCACCCTGCACCCCCCACCCCCCACTCCACCAAGGGTGACATTCCCGGCATTCCCATCGGGAATGGGCCGCGGCGGCGCCGGGAGGAGTCGGCTCAGCCCCACTTTCACTGTTGCTTTCTTATTCCTTTGGTTTTTCCCGGTTTTCCCTTGTCTAGCTCCATAGACTTCCTGACTTTTTTAAGCTCTAGATTTGTGTAGGACTAAGGAATCTTCATTTTTATTTGGAATTCCCAAAAACTTCCGAATTTCAGGAGGAATTTTAACGGATAAATATTTTTTTCTCTCCTTTTTTTTTTTTTTTTTTTTTTTATTTCATTTCCAAGGTTTTTTTGGGACATTTTCTGGTGATTCCTGTACCCGGGAATGTGGGACGATGGATTAAATTCTTCTGGAAATGAAGCCGGGAGAAGAGCCCAGTCTCTGGATGCCTGGAATGCTGTGATGGGGGCTGGGATTCGGCAGGGTTTAGGGTGGTTTAATGGGGGAAAAGGGTCAGGATGTGGTCTTGATCCCTGGGAATGGGGACACGGGGTCGGGATGTGGCTGTGACCCCTGGGAATGGGGACACGGGGTTGGGATGTGGCTGTGACCCTTGGGAATGGGGACATGGGGTCAGGATATGGCTGTGACCCCTGGGAATGGGGACACGGGGTCAGGATGTGGCTGTGACCCTTGGGAATGGGGACACGGGGTCGGGATGTGGCTGTGACCCCTGGGAATGGGGACATAGGGTCAGGATGTGGCTGTGACCTCTGGGAATGGGGACACGGGGTCGGGATGTGGCTGTGACCCTTGGGAATGGGGACACAGGGTCGGGATGTGGCTGTGACCCTTGGGAATGGGGACACGGGGTCAGGATGTGGCTGTGACCCCTGGGAATGGGGACATAGAGTCAGGATGTGGCTGTGACCTCTGGGAATGGGGACACGGGGTCGGGATTTGGCTGTGACCCTTGGGAGTGGGGACATAGGGTCAGGATGTGGCTGTGACCCTTGGGAATGGGGACACAGGGTCAGGATAGCTCCATGTCTTGTGGCCAATGGGACCTGGATGTAGCTGTGGCCTTTGGGAATGGGGTCATAGGGTCAGGGTGGGAACTTGACCTCAGGGATTGGGGTCACGGGGGGGTCAGGATGGAAACTTGACCTCAGGGATTGGGGTCACTGTGGGGGGGGGGGGGTCAGGATGGGAACTTGACCTCAGGGATTGGGGTCACGGGGGGGTCAGGATGGGAACTTGACCTCAGGGATTGGGGTCATGGGGGATCAGGATGGGAACTTGACCTCAGGGATTGGGGTCATGGGGGGGTCAGAATGGGAACTTGACCTCAGGAATTGGGGTCATGGGGGGGTCAGGATGGGAACTTGACCTCAGGAATTGGGGTCATGGGGGGTCAGGATGGGAACTTGACCTCAGGAATTGGGGTCATGGGGGGGCAGGATGGGAACTTGACCTCAGGAACTGGGGTCACGGGAGGGGTCCGGATGGGAACTTGACCTCAGGGATTGGGGTCATGGGGGGGTCAGGATGGGAACTTGACCTCAGGAACTGGGGTCATGGGAGGTCAGGATGGGAACTTGACCTCAGGATTTGGGGTCATGGGGGGGTCAGGATGGGAACTTGACCTCATGGATTGGGGTCATGGGGGGGCAGGATGGGAACTTGACCTCAGGAATTGGGGTCACGGGGTCACATGAGGACACACCTTGTGGACATGGGGACCTGAATGCGGCTTTGACCCCTGGGCACGGGGTCACGGGGTCAGGATGGGAGCTTGACCCCTGGGGTCACGGGGTCACGCTGAGGCCACGCCCCCGGGCA